>NC_074668.1:39006856-39306856 GCF_029448725.1 Salvelinus fontinalis
GTTTTATGAATGTGGAGCTGTGGGTGTAGAGTGTGTGAAGTGCGTGTTTTAACTCCTGCTGTGTTTAAATATTCATTTACACGTGGGTTTCTCTCTGTTTCTCTCTGTTTTTTTTGTGGGTCATAAAGATCTATTTCTCACTAGCAAACCAACCAACAGAAGATATCTTCTTCAGAGTTGACCAATAGCATTTTGCATTCTTGTATGGACATAAGGAATAGTGCACCAGAATGACACCGAGGGTTAATCTCAAATGGCACCCTATTCTCTACATATTGCACTACTTTTAACCCCAACCCTATAGGCCCTGGTCAAACATAGTGCGCTATTTGGGATTATGGTGCCATTTGGGAATAGACAGTGAACCACAAAGAATCTAGTGTTCAGCTTATTGATTTCTTGCATGGCCGTGCATGGAAGAAATTGTTGTTTGTGAGAGCAGTTCCAGCTGGGTCCTGACAGGGCCTTGGATCACACCAGGTTGACACAGAGCAGCTGCAGGCAGAGCAGAGTAGGGAGGAAGAGACAGGAAGTATGGTCAAAGACTGTGGAGACTGGAGAGAGAGACAAGGAACAGAATGAGAGAGAGCAGCCCACTCACTGGATTGTGTCACAAATGTCACCCTATCGTGCACTACCAGGTTGCCGTTTGGGACACATTCTCCGTGAGTACGATCACACTTAGACTCTCCCAACTGTCTCTCTTTCAATCACTGTTTGTGAATTAGATTGAGGAAGCAAGCTACTGTGGGAAGTTTTCAGTGATGGCTGGCTGTCAACCAAATCACACTACTTTACCCACAATGCTCAGTGTTCTGTTCAGTTGTCAGCCTCCTAAGTATCTGTGGGCCTCAGGCAGACACACAGAAACAGCTTAGCTCCAAAATGCCTGAGCCCTCACCGTGGTTTCTGACCAGAGCTGTCACATCGACCTTGGCCCGAGACTCACAGGGAGAGAAGGAGGGGGGAGAGTGGGGGAGAGAGGGCAGGAGAGCAGGGGAGAGGGAGGTGTAAATCAAAGGCACATACAACTGTGTGCGTGCGTGCGTGCGTGCGTGCGTGCGTGCGTGTGTGTGTCCGTGTGTGCATATAGCGTTGGAGATAGGTGGGTTTATTCATTAATTAATTCCCTCCCTCCATCCCTCATTTCCCAGATCACTCCTCCTCTCCGCCTCTCCTCCTCTCCTTGTCGGGACTTTGGCGGGCGACTCTTGTTAGCTGCAGTGCGAGCGGGGAAGTGACTGCGGCTGACAATATAATTTACATTGTCTGTAGAGAGCTATCGGAGCGAGGCAGCCTTATTTATGCCACATTAGGGGATTTGCCTGCGCCGCTGTCTCCGTGGCCCAATCCATCAGACGCCTGTTTTTCAATGCCGCTTTATTGGAGCGTGCCCTTGAGAGAGTGCTGAGTAGCAGGGAGTGTGTTTATGTGTGTGTGTGTGTATGTGTGTGTGTGTGTGTGTGTGTGTGTGTGTGTGTGTGTGTGTGTGTGTGTGTGTGTGTGTGTGTGTGTGTGTGTGTGTGTGTGTGTGTGTGTGTGTGTGTGTGTGTGTGTGTGTGTGTGTGTGTGTGTGTGTGTGTGTGTGTGTGTGTGTGTGTGTGTGCGTGTGTCGTTGAGCTTGACTAGATGTGGCTGAACTAGTCAGACAAATGGACTGCAGTCTCAGACAGGCAAAATTACAGCCATAACTTCAGAGGGGGAACCGTGATTACTAGACCATTGTCATATGAGTAAGTCTTGCACAGCATAAAATTGGCCATTGGGCTTTTTATCGAGCGTGGAATTGTCTTTCCTCAGCAAGATCACTGACATCCTTCCTGCTTTAGCTGCCGGTGTTTCCTACAATGGCTCATATATTATTAGAATCATCTCAAACCTGGAGATGGAAGCAAAAGGCATGCTCTTCTTCAAACCTACAGGGATAGCTTGCTGTCTAGACAGGTGAGTTACTGTAGATGTGTGTGCAGGTGGCGTGTAGTTATTGTCTCTATCTCAGCTTTGTGTGGTACAAGGCTTATTGGGAGAGAAATATGCCTGCGAGAGGACTGACTGGCAAACGTACAGTAATGAACGATGCCTCGTTTTTCATCCGGGATACAAAATGTCAGGGAGGAAGGCCAGAAAGACATTTCCGCATGGTGAGTCTCTCGGCTGCAGCACATGGGACTCCAAGTGCACCTCATTAATCACAGCTAGGGGACTGGAGGTCTGCAGCTCAAATGGCACCATATGCCCCAAATAGTGCACTACTTTTGACCTGAAAGTAGTTCACTATATAAAGAATGGGCTGCCATTTGGGACGCAATCTATATCTGTAATTATGAGAGACTTGTTAACGGGAAGTGCAGCTGGCTCGCTCCCTCTGAGAAGGTTACAAAAAGAGTAAACAGTGCAGTGCACAGGAGTGTGCCCTTACAAGGGCACTAAGACAGGGGCACCTGTTGCACAAGTGTACTTATTGGGCCAATCGTCACCTGGCCCACTATGCATCAACATACTGTAGTTGAAACAAACAAACACACACAGTACACGTTTCATCTCCCTCCTTCTAACACACACAAATACATGTCAACAAATGAATTGTTTCTTACGTTTTATAACACTCACTGGATGATTTTCCCATCCCTACCTCATGTACCCTCGCCTCAGCCCTCCTCAGCCCCTCCCTCCTATCCCTCCAGCCCTCCACCCCACCCTTCCAGCCCCACCCAGTCCTCTGC
Source organism: Salvelinus fontinalis (assembly GCF_029448725.1). Classification (NCBI taxonomy): domain Eukaryota; kingdom Metazoa; phylum Chordata; class Actinopteri; order Salmoniformes; family Salmonidae; genus Salvelinus; species Salvelinus fontinalis. Next base: position 39,009,580 of record NC_074668.1, read on the forward strand.
AGCCATAAATCGTGAGGACGGGGGAGCAATTTAGAGGGTAATTAATTGATGCTGCTTCCTCGCTGTAAAAAGACAATAAATGAGTGTGGAGCTGGGGCCAGTGTGCTGTGTCAGTGTGTGTAGCTAATGACTCTTTAGGGCTGGGGGAAGCTGGGTAATAAATTATACAGGAACGAACTGCCCTCCTCCTCCTCTCCCTCCACCCTCCTTGCTCTGCATCCCTTCTGTTGGGTGGAGAACAGGGAGAGAGAGAAAGAGAGAGAGAGGGAGGGGGGAGAGGGAGCGAGGACAAGGCCATCACTGTGATCTAGTGGCTGTGCTACTCTCCACTGCACAGGGGCTATGTGCGCTCACACATTCAGAAAGACAGACACACCCCTCTGTTCACAGACTGAACACACGCTGTAGACACAGAGAGCACGTTCAAAAGACTTCACAACCGACATGGCCTGTAGTTTATTCTCCCACGTTGTGTGACGCATTCCTTTATTTACTGCCACCACTGTCTGGCAGAGCTTGTAGTGCAGCTTTAAGGTTGGTGAATATATATGACATCCTCAGAGTTAGTCAAACTAAGAACACACTTAGACGGTGTCACAAAACGGCACCTTATTCCCCGCAGAGCCCTCTTGGCAAAAGTAGTGCACTGTATAGGGAATAGGGTGCCATTTGGGATGCGCCCATAGGGTGCCATTTGGGATGCGCACATACACTATCCATTACATCAGGCCCAGATGGCATTGCATTAGACCAGTGTCCCACACACCTTCCGTACCTGTAAGTCATGGCGCTAGAGTGACTTCTGTGTTAATGTGCTGGAATGTACGCAGCCTACCAGTCTCCTTTTCTAGAGGACGACAGGAGAAACAAAGGACAAAACCCCTCCACGCACACACACACACTCTGCTGCTGCTACTGCCTTGTTGCCAGGTCCCACCCACCCCCTGTCTCTCTCCCCTAAGGTAATCACTGAGCAAACCAGTACACAGAGAGGCGTGTGATGCAGCCCGAACACCTAAAAAGCCCTAATGCTGAAGGGATCATGCCCCATCACCAGGTGTGTGTCCCAAATGTCCCACCCTAATACCTAAAAGAGCCTGATGGGCTCTGGTCAAAAATAGTGCACTATATAAGGAATATGGTGACATTTGGGACGCAACCTAGATATGAAATTAATGAGCATTCACGGTGGTCCCTGGCCCACTATTATAATAAAGGACAAAGCAGGCATTCTTAGCTGCTGGCCAGGCCAGCGTTAGTTTCTCCTCTATCTAGCCCCAGTGGAGAGTGGGTCAGAACAGCTGCCATGGTGGTTAATTCAAGGGGACATAGATGAGGGTTGCGCAGGGCTAATTCAGAGGGACAGAGATGAGAATTGCGAAGGGCTCTAGACTGGCTCTGGTGCGCCGCGGTTGTTTGGGACTGCCTGTAGAGTGAGGCGAGGCCTGCAGAGAGAGACTGCACTGCAGGGCGGGCACACAGAGGGGAGTCACGGGTGATGTGTACAGTGTGTGCTGGCTTGCATGTACGTATACTATGTATTGTTTATGTGTGTGGGTTTTCCTGACAGAAAGATACAAACGAGGCAGAGGCAAATTCACTCCAGATACGATGACAAACACGGAAGACTTGCAAATGAGATTAAATCTAGACAAGAGAAGAGTAATGGAGGCTCAGTTCATGTCCTCTTAATTAGACATCACACCAATCTTTCCTCTCTCCCTCACCCCCTCCCCCTCTCTCTCTATCTCCATCTCTCTCTCTCTCTCACTGTCCCTCTCCCTCTCACCACCCTCTCCCTCTCCCTCTTTCCCTCTCTCTTGCTCTCCCTTTCTCTGTCACCCCCCCTCCTTCTCTCGCTCTCACTTGCGCTTTCCCTCTGTCTCTCTCACCCCTTCCCTCTCCCGCTTTCTCTCCCTCCCTCCCTCCCTCCCTAGTTAACGAGCGTGGCTCAGTGGCAGTAATGTAGATAAAAAAACTCCCCCAGATTGATCTGAATGGCCTGTTGAAATTTGTTTCACTCCCGTATATTGATTTAATTCTGTTGGTTGAAAAGCACTAATTAATAATGATAATAAAAGTGTCACAGATCATTAACATCAGCGAGCAGCGGGGGGGATATTTCTTCTGTGGTCTTTTTTTCCTTTTTCGCTCTACTCTGTTTTTTATCCTCCCTTTATGGCACATTTTAGTCCCGTGTCCCAGCTTAGGTGATTTCTCCTCTGAACAATCTCTTAACGTCTATGGAAATAGTAGACACGACACAGGGCTGATGAAAATATTCTGCAATGAAACGTCCGTAATTCTGTTTCATATGATTTACTAGTGTAGTTACTGTGTAGTTACAGGTTATTACACCAATGTACTAAAATACCATGTAACAGCAACCTGATGTTAAGTGTAACCTGATTTTTCATAAATAAATCCACGGAGTAGGTCAACCCCTGTGTTGATAGATTTAAAATAGTATTGATGTTTTTTGTTGTTGTATATATATACACTGCTCAAAAAAATAAAGGGAACACTTAAACAACACAATGTAACTCCAAGTCAATCCCACTTCTGTGAAATCAAACTGTCCACTTAGGAAGCAACACTGATTGACAATACATTTCACATGCTGTTGTGCAAATGGAATAGACAAAAGGTGGAAATTATAGGCAATTAGCAAGACACCCCCAAAAAAGGAGTGATTCTGCAGGTGGTGACCACAGACCACTTCTCAGTTCCTATGCTTCCTGGCTGATGTTTTGGTCACTTTTGAATGCTGGCGGTGCTCTCACTCTAGTGGTAGCATGAGACGGAGTCTACAACCCACACAAGTGGCTCAGGTAGTGCAGTTCATCCAGGATGGCACATCAATGCGAGCTGTGGCAAAAAGGTTTGCTGTGTCTGTCAGCGCAGTGTCCAGAGCATGGAGGCGCTACCAGGAGACAGGCCAGTACATCAGGAGACATGGAGGAGGCCGTAGGAGGGCAACAACCCAGCAGCAGGACCGCTACCTCCGCCTTTGTGCAAGGAGGTGCACTGCCAGAGCCTTGCAAAATGACCTCCAGCAGGCCACAAATGTGCATGTGTCCGCATATGGTCTCACAAGGGGTCTGAGGATCTCATCTCGGTACCTATTGGTAGTCAGTCTACCTCTGGCGAGCACATGGAGGGCTGTGCGGCCCCACAAAGAAATGCCACCCCACACCATGACTGACCCATCGCCAAACCGGTCATGCTGGAGGATGTTGCAGGCAGCAGAACGTTCTCCACGGCGTCTCCAGACTCTGTCACGTCTGTCACATGTGCTCATGTGCTCAGTGTGAACCTGCTTTCATCTGTGAAGAGCACAGGGCGCCAGTGGTGAATTTGCCAATCTTGGTGTTCTCTGGCAAATGCCAAACGTCCTGCACGGTGTTGGGCTGTAAGCACAACCCCCACCTGTGGACGTCGGGCCCTCATACCACCCTCATGGAGTCTGTTTCTGACCGTTTGAGCAGACACATGCACATTTGTGGCCTGCTGGAGGTCATTTTGCAGGGCGCTGGCAGTGCACCTCCTTGCACAAAGGCGGAGGTAGCGGTCCTGCTGCTGGGTTGTTGCCCTCCTACGGCCTCCTCCTACGGCCTCCTCCACGTCTCCTGATGTACTGGCCTGTCTCCTGGTAGTGCCTGCATGCTCTGGACACTACGCTGACAGACACAGCAAACCTTTTTGCCACAGTTCGCATTGATGTGCCATCCTGGATGAACTGCACTACCTGAGCCACTTGTGTGGGTTGTAGACTCCGTCTCATGCTACCACTAGATTGAGAGCACCGCCAGCATTCAAAAGTGACCAAAACATCAGCCAGGAAGCATAGGAACTGAGAAGTGGTCTGTGGTCACCACCTGCAGAATCACTCCTGTTTTGGGGGGTGTCTTGCTAATTGCCTATAATTTCCACCTTTTGTCTATTCCATTTGCACAACAGCATGTGAAATTTATTGTCAATCAGTGTTGCTTCCTAAGTGGACAGTTTGATTTCACAGAAGTGTGATTGACTTGGAGTTACATTGTGTTGTTTAAGTGTTCCCTTTATTTTTTTTGAGCAGTGTATATATATATAATGCAAAATATTAAATGTTTAAATGTTGTAAACATATTTATATTTTTAGATGGATGTTGTGAGATTATAGAAACTATTCAAGAGCTCTGTGCCCTACTGTACACTAGTTAGTGGTTTTGCAATAATGTTTTGCTCAGGTTTACCTGCCTAAGCATACTGTACCCCTCTGGATAGATGAAAACAACACTTTTTCTGTCAGCACAATTCGAAACAAAGGTGCTGCAGATTTATGCACCCTTTGCTTTCTTTGAATCAAAGCAAAGCAGAATAATTAGCCAACAAAGAACTTTGCTCTTGATCCTGGGTTTGATATTTGTCGAGGCGTGTGTTTTCTTCTCTCTCTCTCTCTGCTGCTTTTCTGCTTGGCTGGCATCGTCCTCCCACTCACCTCTCTCTGTTCTGTACTCCTAACTTCTAGTTCCACCCTCATAGGCCTCTCCTCAGTAAAGGGCAGCACACGTAATGAGGCCCTCACTCTTACTCTCCACCTATTACATGTGTTCTCTCTCTCTCTCATGTTCCATCTCACTTCTCTCTTTTACACCGGTGCCCTCTCTCCTTTGTCAACCCCAGTAGAACGAGAGAGAGAGAGAGAGAGAGAGAGAGAGAGAGAGAGAGAGAGAGAGAGAGAGAGAGAGAGAGAGAGGGAAAGGGAGTGTGTGAATGGCTGCCATGAAGATAAAGCTATTTGGCAGCAGTGTCACAGACCTTCTCACCATCACATCCAGTGAGGTGGAATAAGTGGAGGAGGGAGAGAGAGAGAACGGAGGAGTGGAGTGCTCCATCCATTATTGCCAGGCATGTCTGACACAACAAAAGACAGAGTGCTGGGAGAGGCCTCTTGGCGGCGAGGGCCGGGGAACTTCAACAATATTTTTTGGCGCCTGTCAGGCTGTCCAATAAAGGGGGCCGATATATGAACTATCTAGCACTGATGTAATGCACCTCATAAATCCTCTTTAATTACTGTGTGTGGGGACAGCCAGTGGGAGCCTGCCTTGATTTATGGTGTCTCTCCGCTTGGCATCTTAACGACACTGTGCTTTTAATATCATTACCCTGTAATTTATTATGCTGCCATAGTGCACACCCAAACCTACAGCATAACTCTTGTTTATTTATTCCCCTTTAAAGGCCACTTCTTTGACACAGGCATTTAGCACATTTCACTTGAGGTTTAATCATTTTTTCTAATGAGCCCATTATGCGGTGGTGTCCTCTGGCTGGCTAGCCTGCGGGTAGACTGGCGTCGGGGCTGGGCCTGGGACTGGGCCTGGTGGGGCACCAGGGCTGGGGTCTGATAGGGCCTGGCCCGGCCCAGTCTGTGTTGAGTCCTGGCCCAGTCTGTGTTGAGTCCTGCCCCAGCAGCAGCACTCCTCACTGGGAAAGGAAGCTCAGTGGAGGGGTGGGAGGTGGCAGTGAGAGGCAGGTTTTAAGCGTCGTTGCGTCCTCTCTGCCAAGGCTAGAGCCTTGATGCCCTGCAGAAAGAGCAAGACAGATCGATCTGTCCTTCTCTCTCTCTCTCTCTCTCTCTCTCTCTCTCTCTCTCTCTCTCTCTCTCTCTCTCTCTCTCTCTCTCTCTCTCTCTCTCTCTCTGTCGCTTCCTCTCTCTCTCTCTTTCTTTCGCTCTCTCTCTCTGCCTATCTCTCTCTCTCTCTCTTTCTCTCTTTCTCTGTCTCTTCCTCTCTCTCTCTCTCTCTCTCTCTCTCTCTCTCTCTTTCTTTCGCTCTCTCTTTCTTTCGCTCTCTCTCTCTGCCTATCTCTCTCTCTCTCTTTCTCTCTTTCTCTGTCTCTTCCTCTCTCTCTCTCTTTCTTTTGCTCTCTCTCTCTGCCTATCTCTCGCTTTCTCTCTCCAAGACCAGGACCATCACTTTCCCCTTTCCTTCCTTTCATTCTCCGCTTCATTGTCCCCCTTCCCCCTGCCACATCTTTCTTCCCTGACTCCTTTCATCCCTCCAGCTCTTCTCTCTCTCTATTTCCCCTGCTTCCCATACCCATATTTCCTTCTTCCCTGTTTGTCTTCCCCATTCTGCACTTCACTGAGAGGGGGAAGAGAGGCGACAGAAGAGAAAGAGAGAAAGAGAAAATAAAAAATGAGTGCAGGGTGTGGACAGGCATGCCATGTCAAGCTAATAGCTTCCAGAGCAGGGTTCCATATTACACCCAGGCGCTAGGCTGTCTCAGCCCGTCTCCCTAATGCTAGCAGCTAAATGCCTGCGCAGCCCCACTGACAGTGACATATTAGTTTTGCAGCCTTTTGCAATCTGATATCTCAGAGTTTGCCACCGTACTAAAGATTTGATTAATGTCATTCCATTTGGGCCCTGTAATTGGCCACGACTGCAATGCCGAATAATCAGGCGTTCCGTCTCGGAGCAGAGAGAGAAGGAGGGAGGGAAGGAAGGAGGGAGAGAGAAGTGAGGAGAGAGAGAGAGAAGGAATGAGAGATAGAGAGGGGGACAGAGAGAGAGAGTAAGAGGGACAGAGAGAGAGAGGGACAGAGAGAGAGAGGGACAGAGAGAGACAAGGAGGCGAGAGGCCATGCTAATGAGAGAGCTGGCTAATTAAGCTTGCGGCACGGCAGCGACAGTTACTGATGACTCCTATGACAAAGAGGCCCTCTCCCACACAGTGCTGAGTCCTGCAAGACTGCAGGGCTAGGCGAGGAGAAGGATGAGGAGGAGTGGAGGGAAGGAGAGGAGGAGGAGAGGAGGAGAGGACAGCAAGAGGAGGAGGAGGAGGAGGAGGAGGAGGGGGACAAGAGGTGCAGCAGGAGGAGAGGAGAGGGGGAGAAGTAGGAAATGAGAGGAAGAGAGTAGGAGAGGAAAGGAGGGGGGGGGGGGGCGTCGTAGCAGGAAATAAAAGTACATTATCAAGGCCAGGCGTTCATAGTAGTTTTTATTTTTATATAAACTTTAGAGTTTTTTTCGCTCCATATTTCAAAGGTGGTTCATTTGATCACTCTTTTGTTGCTGAGAATGTTTCTGCACAGCAGGAAATGCAAACTTGAAGAATATTCCAGGTTTAAAAAGCCTTCTAAAGTTTGTAATTTCGTCAGACTTGATTCCCTCTGACGAAAATGTATCAACCCCTACAAAAAAGATCCGTTACTTATAAACTACATAATAATTCACATTTCCTGTTGCCGCAGGGTTATTTTCCTCAAATTAAGATCCTACACCTGCAGTAGCTCTGATCAGCTCTTCAAGCCTAGAGCAGAGAGAAGTGTTGAATTAGAAAGAGCCTCCAGTTAGGAGGAAGGTAACCATGCCAGAGACAGACAGACAGCAAGGGGGAGGAAGGAGACATCACATTACAGGGAGGGAGGAAAACGCTGGAGTTGAGAGGAAATGTGATTCATCACAGTGATGATGTAAACCGGAATGAAACCGCTTGAACCAAATTGTAAAATCTTAACTGTAATGACTGCTGTTTTTTTTAATGTTAGCATTTTATAGATGACATTCTGCCAGGTCCTCCTCGCATGCAAAAAAAAAATAGGTTTCTCCCCCCAGGGTCTTTCTCATATTATAGGTCAAATAAAGGTCCAATTCAATGGTGAACAGCATTACCCACTGAGTTGCTCGATACTCTAGCAGCATGTAAGAGACTAAATGAGGGAGTTTGAGCATCACAACAAGAAAGTGAAAGACAAGTTCTCCTTAGTCCCTCAGACCTGCCTCTCTGAGGTAAAGTAGAGCCAGCCACTGCCCTGCCCTGGTCATGTGATTTCCCTGTACTGGGTTGTTGTTGTTGTGATAAACACTGTAGTGACTCAGCATAGCCAGTTAGCCCATTGAAGTTCTCGTGCCCAAATATGGTATTTCATCTCCTGTTGTGTCGGACAGATATGTTCGGTATGTAATTATACAAATAACATATAGCTTCACTGCTGTGGAAACACCAAATAGAATCTATCAAGTTCCCTTCCATCGACGAATGAAAGTTAGCCCTTGAATATGAGTTAAAATACGAAAATTGTTAAGAATAGCCACAAAATATTTTCCTTTCATGTGAAAATTGTTTGATAAGTATATTTCTCATGACCTTAGCTGTATGAATGAGTCACCATGGGAAGCTTTGGAGTGGGAGGAGATGGTTGTCTGACTGTCGCTTCTCTCTCGGTGTGTGTGTGTGTATGCTGTGTTTGTGTTTAGTGTAGAGGAAAGAAGAGGTGTGAGAGTGTGAGTGATGACAGAGGAAGAGTAGTGTGGCCTTCTACAGAGACAGAGGATGAGTCCCAAATGGCACCGTATTCTCTTGGTAGTGCACTACTTTTGACCAGGGCCCATAGGACTCTGGTTCAAAGAAGTACAATATATAGGGAATAGGGTGCCATTTGGGACAAAACCAGGGATTAGTGTTATGTCTACTCTGTTGTGTGTGTGCTGAGCTCACAGCTCACAGCAGACCTGCCAGTCAGGAGAGTCATGACAAGACAAACACAGGGTTAAACCTCTCTCTCCCTACCCATTTGTTTAAGACTTACACCCTGTCCTCTGTCAGTTTGTTATTTGCAATGTTTTTAAATAGCAGTGTGTGTGTGTGTGTGTGTGTGCGTGCGTGCGTGCGTGCGTGCGTGTGTGCGTGTGTGTGTGTTTTATGTCTTTCACAGCATGAGAAAAGTCTATTCACAAAAGTACTAACTAGTTTGATAGACAGAAAGAGAGAGAGAGCTTGAGAAAAGGAGAGCAAGAAAGAGAGAAGAGTGTGAGAAAGAAAGAGAGAGGAGTGTGAGATAGATTCCATGTGTCGGGGGCGTGTAGATTAATGACAGCAAACAGAGAAAAACAGCATCTGCAGCCTGGGATGCCCTGGGAGAACAGGGGGAGGAGGACGGGAGAGGAGGACAGGAGGAGGAGAGGAGAAGAGATTCATGTGGCAGGAGAGGTGGGGGTCACAGCGAGGGGGAGGGGGGTGAGGAGTCTCAGTTGGTGCTCATTTGAACTGGAACTGACCTAAAGATAACCCTCCAACCCCTCCCTGACCCTGACCGCTCACAAGGGCCCCTGGATAAAGGAGGGCAGGTCAACAAATGAGCGATGGACTTAAGAAAAGAGAAAGAGGATGAAGAGGGAGCCTATCTCACAAACATCTGGTGCCTAGTTACCGTTTTTCACGCGGGACCCTGGATAAATACTAACTCTGTCCCTCCTCCTCAAAGCTACGGGTTCAAAAGGTTATGCACGGCCCATCCATTTAAAGTTCTTGCTCTTTTGATTTATTCCCCAAGCTAGCGCTTCTCTAAGGATGGAGGGAGAGAGAGGGATGGAGGGAAGGAGGGAAGACATAAACATTGACATAAATCTCCTGGGATTTTTCCCTCGCAAATGTTAGCCTTTTTTTCTCTCTACAGGCACGCCCGCACGCAGGCGCAGAAGCATGCGCACGCACACACACACACACACGCACGCACACACACACACACACACACACACACACACACACACACACACACACACACACACACACACACACACACACACACACACACACACACACACACACACACACACACACACACACACACACACACACCAATAGCCATAAACTGTCATGCAAACAAACAAACAAACACACTTTCATACGTATACAGGGAGACAGCAGATTCCCAGTAGGCCTGTGTTGTCTCACTCCCTCCCTCTCTCTTCTCCTCATTTCTCAGATAAGTCATTTTTCCTCAAAGTTAATTTGTATACTCAAATCCACATTTCATTGCTTTTCTTTGGAAGCAACCACTCTTTTGTGTTTCCTGTTGTTTTCCCTTTTCTTTGAATGCTCATGGAAATGTGAGTTAGTCATGGTCCACTTCGACTGCTCCCAGAGAGTGCTATGCTCTGTCTCTATTTTATAATGACTCTGTTTTCTGTTTTTGGACTTTCTGTTGATTTATTTGTTTGGTGTCGGAGCTTGGAGAGAAGGAGAAAGGAGAGAGAGAAAGATTGAGAGAGGAGAGAGAGGTTTGGAGGATATAAGAGAGGCCTATTTCTCTGCCTGTGTGCCTCCCTCCCACCCGCCCACCCTGCCTGCCTTCCTGCCAGGCTCCCTCCTTGGGTGCCTGGCAGAGCTGTGTATCCACGGTGTGTCAACCCCCTCTATTTACGCTTTATGATCTGCGCCACAGTAAATGCTACATACATTCCAGCCCCTCAACTCCCTTATCATGCAAACATCGTAATCCCGGATGCAATTTCCTCTCTTTATTGGCAGTCACTTCTGATTTAATGGCCCTTTGATGATTACACTGTAAAATGGTACATGGGGTGATAGCGCCAAGTTGCAAGGGGAGAAGGGTCTGTGCGTGTGTGTGTGTGTGTGTGTGTGTGTGTGTGTGTGCGCGTGCATGCGTGTGTGTGTATGTGTGTGTGTGTGTGTGTGTGTGTGTGTGTGTGTGTGTGTGTGTGTGTGTGTGTGCGTTGGTGTGTGCATGTGTCCGTTGGCGTGTGTGTGTTCTTATGTCTGAGAGTTCTCACTGTCAGCCTGTTTGCTGACAGAACGCAGGCCTCACTAGTTTCAGGTCAAAATTCATCAATGCAGGCCTGTTACTGTTACTGTCACTGTTATTGTCACTGTCACTGTTACTGTTATTGTCACTGTCACTGTCACTGTTACTGTTACTGTTACTGTCACTGTCACTGTTACTGTCACTGTCACTGTCACTGTTATTGTGACTGTCACTGTTACTGTCACTGCTACTGTCACTCTCACTGTTACTGTTACTGTCACTGTTACTGTCACTGTCACTGTTATTGTCACTGTCACTGTTACTGTTACTCTTACTGCTACTGCTACTGTCACTGTTACTGTTACTGTCACTGTTACTGTCACTGTCACTGTCACTGTTACTGCTACTGTCACTGTCACTGTCACTTTTACTGTTACTGTTACTGTTACTGTCACTGTCACTGTTATTGTCACTGCTACTGTTACTGCTACTGCTACTGTCACTGTCACTGTCACTGTCACTGTCACTGTTACTGTCACTGTTACTGCTACTGTCACTGTCACTGTTACTGTTATTGTCACTGTCACTGTTACTGCTACTGCTACTGCTACTGGCACTGTTACTGTCACTGTCACTGTCACTGTCACTGTTACAGTCACTGTGACTGTCACTGTCACTGTCACTGTTACTGTTACTGTCACTGCTATTGTCACTGTCACTGATACTGTCACTGTCACTGTCACTGTCACTGTCAAAGTCACTGTCACTGCTACTGCTACTGTTACTGTCACTGTCACTGTTACTGTTACTGTTGCTGTTACTGTCGCTGTTACTGTTACTGTTACTGTCACTGCTACTGTCACTGTTACTGTCACTGTTATTGTCACTGTCACTGTCACTGTTACTGACACTGTTACTGTTACTGCTACTGCTCCTGTTACTGTCACTGTTATTGTCACTGTTACTGCCACTGCCACTGTTACTGTCACTGCCACTGCCACTGTTACTGTCACTGTCACTGTCACTGCTACTGTCACTGTCACTGTCACTGCTACTGTCACTGTTACTGCCGCTGTTGCTGTTGCTGTTACTGTTACTGTCAATGTCACTGTTATTGTCACTGTTACTGTTACTGTTACTGTTGCTGTTGCTGTCGCTGTTACTGTCACAGTCACTGTTACTGTCACTGTTATTGTCACTGTCACTGTTATTGTCACTGTCACTGCTACTGTCACTGTTACTGTTACTGTTGCTGTTACTGTTACTGTCGCTGTTGCTGTTACTGTTACTGTCGCTGTCGCTGTCACTGTTACTGTTGCTGTCACTGTCACTGTTACTGTTACTGTTACTGTCGCTGTCACTGTTACTGTTGCTGTCACTGTCACTGTTACTGTTACTGTTACTGCTACTGCTCCTGTTACTGTCACTGTTAATGTTACTGTCACTGTTATTGTTACTGTCACTGTCACTGTCATTGTCACTGTTACTGTCACTGTTACTGTCACTGTTTCTGTCACTGTCACTGTTACTGTTACTGCTACTGTCACTGTTACTGTCACTGTCACTGTCACTGTCACTGTCACTGTCACTGTTACTGTCACTGTCACTGTTATTATCACTGTCACTGTCACTGTTACTGTTACTGTTACTGCTACTGCTCCTGTTACTGTCACTGTTATTGTCACTGTTACTGTCACTGTCACAGTCACTGTCACTGTCACTGTCACTGTCACTGCTACTGTCACTGTTACTGTTACTGTTACTGTCGCTGTCACCGTTGCTGTTGCTGTTACTGTCACTGTTACTGTCACTGTCACTGTTATTGTCACTGTCACTGTTACTGTTACTGTTACTGTTACTGTTGCTGTTACTGCTACTGTCACTGTTACTGTCACTGTCACTGTTATTGCCACCGTCACTGCTACTGTCACTGCTACTGTCACTGTTACTGTTACTGTTACTGTTACTGTCGCTGTCACTGTCACTGTCACTGTCACTGTCACTGTTACTGTTGCTGTCACTGTCACTGTTACTGTTGCTGTTGCTGTTGCTGTTGCTGTTGCTGTCGCTGTCACTGTTACTGTTGCTGTCACTGTCGCTGTTGCTGTTGCTGTTGCTGTCGCTGTCACTGTTACTGTTACTGTTACTGTTACTGTCGCTGTCGCTGTTGCTGTTGCTGTCACTGTTGCTGTTGCTGTTGCTGTTGCTGTTACTGTCGCTGTTACTGTCGCTGTTACTGTCGCTGTCACTGTTACTGTTGCTGTTGCTGTCACTGTCACTGTTACTGTTGCTGTTGCTGTTGCTGTTGCTGTGCTGTGGTGTTGTTCTGTTTGACTTCATTGTAAACACCAAACTCTGTTTCCCTGTTGCTATGGCAGCTGACAAACACTTTCATGATGAAGAGCTTGTCTTCCCTATTGGTTTTTCTCTGACGCCCCTCCATCCTCTCTCCTTGGATAACATGCAGGCCTAAACCACAGGGACTAGTTTAGTTCCTGTGGGCCTTGGTCAAAAGTAGCACACCATAAAGGGAATAGGATGCCATTTGGGACGCGGTCCCAGAGTTTTTAAGGTCAGAGCTAACTGTGCCATGTGACCAGGCCTCTTCTCAGTAGGGGAGGGTGGGCGATGGGCTTCAGCTTGTTGCTCTACTCCCCTCCTACTGTTAACAGCCTTTCTATCATTCTATCATATCCTGTCAGTAAACTACTGCTCCAAGCAAGTATGAGCACAATTATCAGAGTGCCCAGCATTGCATACAAACGACCGTCAAGAGAAAAGCATTAGTACATATCTGTGTATATTTAGCGTCCATCATGTATTAGAGGGTATTTGAGGGTAGGGGATCGGAAAATAGGACCAGGCCAGTGCCAAGAGATAGAGGCATAAGCCCTGTCCAGAAACAATCAGTGCTTGACTTGGGCAGGAGCTCACCGGAGCTGACTACCGGCACCTCAAATGTTCTACTACTTGAGCTCCTGTTCCTCTTATAGAATATTAGCTCAAAAGTATTGAAAAACTCCTGCACCTAAATATAAACAGTACCAGCAACCAAATTGAGTACCGGCACCTATTTCAATCCAAGTCAAGCACTGAAACAACCCTTAGCCCCAGCCTCTAGCCCCTAGACATTTTGCATTTGTGGAGATCTGAGAGGACTGCATATGTTTAAGCAATCCTTTCAGATCTCCACAAGTGGGCTAGGGTGTGCTATAGGGACAGAGACAGAGGCTGGGTGAGGTGAGGTGAGTGGGCAGGCCCAGCTGTCATGGCCTCCCAGCTGACTGAGTGACTGAGTGAGTGTTGTGAGGAGTGAAGTGAAGTGAGGGGGCCGGAGAGAGTGTCACTGGCAGACAGATAGATGGCCACTCCTGTGGTATGTAAATCATTTCTCTCTCGTCACTGGCTCCCTCCTCTCCTCTTCTCCTGCCTCCCTCACTCCCTCCCTTATTCAGCTGCCTGCCTGGGCTCTTTTGTCGTACCGCTGTCGTCGTTCGTCATGGGCGGCTGGGACAAGAGGTCAGGAGAGGGGCTTGGTAAGGCCACGGTGGGGTGGAGGGGTGGACGTTGGGGCAGTGTTATCTCAGCCACCTCCCTCCTACTGCCCTCTTCAACCAAACCTTCACCTGGAGTTAGTGTTGATGTTGGTGTCAGACTGCCCCCTTTCTTTAGAGGAACCAAATACAAAGCATGTATTTCATAACATTCTTTTATTGTGAAAACGATCAACGCTCAAACAGAAACCCATCAAAAAATAGAACATGCATGTCAATACTTTTCCTTGTTTTTTTCTTTTGCAGGTGATGCTGTATCACGTCGAAACGAGGCTCCGCTGCTCTTAGTTCTAGTTGAGATGGATGTGCCAATCAGCTGTGGATATGGAACGGCCCAGGAGCAAAGCTGTAACGTATTCCCAGGGTGTGATGTGTGTGTCGTAAACACAAGCATGCTACCATATTGTCGAGCGGCAGATCATATTTTACACTGTTAACACGCCATCTGGTTCTCCCTATAAGCATTCATAACACATAATGGAACACACTCTACAGGCAGGGTCATACACACACACACACACACACACACACACACACACACACACACACACACACACACACACACACACACACACACACACACACACACACACACACACACACACACACACACACACACACACACACACAAGGTGTGATTGGAGAACGTCTTAACAAATTATTCCCAGATTAATATTCATAATGAGTCAAACAAAGACTCCAAGGCAACGCGTACTCAGCACTAGAAGATCTCAGAGTGTAAAAAGGGGACAGGGAGGGAGAGAGAGAGAGAGCGAGAGAGATAATGCCTTTAAATTGAATTGAATTGAGAGAGACATAAAATTACATTTGAAATGTCTTTATTCTTTTGGAACTTTTGTGAGTGTAATGTTTACTGTTATTTATTTTTGTATTGTTTATTTCCCTTTTCCTTTATTATCTATTTCACTTGCTTTGGCAATGTCAACATGTTTCCAATGCCAATAAAGCCCCTTAAATTGAAATTGAATTGAATTGAGAGAGAGTAAAAACACCATCCCTATAAATCGCTGCAGCTGATGCTGTGCCACAGCTGAACATGGCAATGTGGCATTCCTGCCATGGCCCAGCAGCTAACAGCACTCCATCTGACGAGAGACGGGATTAGGCTAATGGACATGGTATCAATTACCACTATTACTGGGAGAACACATTTATTATTGACTCTAATTATGTCGGCAGACATGTTGACGGTCACCAGACGAAAAGCTGATAGCAAGTAAACAGTTGTTGGGAATTTGTGTTTGATGGATGGCGGAAGAGAGAGGGGGGAGAAAGATGAACGAAGGAGAGATGGGGCGGAAAAATAGGGGAGAGAAAGAAAGGCAGGGAGGGGAAAAGATGGAGAGAAAGGGAGGGAGAAAGATGAACGAAAGAGAGATAGGGAGAAAAAGAAGGGAGATGGAGAGGGATGTAGAGAGCGGCGGAGAGAGAGGGAGATGCAGAGAGAAAGATACGGAGAGAGAGAGAAAGATATATATAGAGAGAGAGACAGAGAGACAGAGAGAGAAGAACGAGGGGGAGAGAGAGTGTTCTGGCTGAGTTGACAGAGGCCCATTCATTCTCACATGCTAGAGCAGATAGAGTGCTGGAGCTGAGAGAACAGGGACCATAAATCAGCTTCCATGACACACACACACTACTACTACACCTACTACTACTACTACTCCTACTACTACACCTACTACTACTACAACTCCTACTACTACTACTCCTACTACTACACCTACTACTACTACTACTCCTACTACTACTACTCCTACTACTACACCTACTACTACTACTCATACTACTACTACTACTACTACTCCTACTACTACTCCTACTACTACTACTACTCCTCCTACTACTACACCTACTACTACTACTACTCCTACTACTCCTACTACTACTACTACTACTACTCTTCCTACTACGAATACTCCTCCTCCTCCTACTACTACTACTACTACTCCTACTACTACTACTCCTACTACTCCTACTACTACTCCTACTACTACTCCTACTACTACACCTACTACTACTACTACTACTCCTACTACTACTACTACTCCTACTACTACTACTACTCTTCCTACTACGAATACCCCTACTACTACTACTACTACTACTACTACTACTACTACTACTACTCCTACTACTACTACTACTCCTACTACTACTACTACTCCTACAACTACTACTACTCCTACTACTACTACTACTCCTACTACTACTACTACTCTTCCTACTACTACTACTACTACTACTCGTCCTACAACGAATACTCCTACTACTACTACTACTACTACTACTCCTACTACTACTACTGCTCCTACTACTACTCCTACTACTACTACTACTACTACTACTACTACTACTACTACTCTTCCTACTACAAATAGTCCTACTACTACTACGAATACTCCTACTACTACTACGAATACTACTATGAATACTACTACGAATACTACTCTTCCTACTACGAATACTCATCCTCCTCCTACTACTACTACTACTACTACTACTACTACTACTACTACTACTACTACTACCACTAAAACTGCTCACCCACACAGAACTTACACACAAAGCACAGACCAATGTTTCCAACATTGGCATTGTGAAGACAATGTGGACAATATGAAGGGGCAGTAAATTATACGGGTAGAGCAGCTAGCAAGGCCTCTGAGCCAAGAACTCTCCCCCCCGCCTCTCTCTCTCTCTCTCTCTCTCTCTCTCTCTCTCTCTCTCTCTCTCTCTCTCTCTCTCTCTCTCTCTCTCTCTCTCTCTATCAGGGCTTATACATTTGACTTTCATTCTGAATCGACATTCATTCTCCTTCTGCCACTGCAGCTTTGGTAGAAAATACCTTGATCAGCACAAACACTTTTACCCCCTTTATCATCACTAGAGAACCATTCTCAAACACATTACAGAAATAAGATTCTCTCTCTCTCTCTCTCTCTCTCTCTCTCTCTCTCTCTCTCTCTCTCTCTCTCTCTCTCAACACACACCCCGCTCTCTCATCCTTTGTTTTTGTCTCTTTAGATAATGGAGGACACCCTCTAGCAGGCTAATGATCTGTGTCTGAGGTGCTGGGCTCCACTGGCTGGGTCTGGTCAGGCTGGGTTAGTGGTATTGATCAGCAGGGTGATTGATCTGAGGATCTGGCTGATTATTGGGTCATTAATCAGGCCTGGATTACCCTATCAATAAAGCTGCAGGCACACGTCTGGAATACACAGAGAGTAGACGAGACGCACTGGAGAAAGGGAGTAAATGAGAGATGGAGGAGTGAAGGAGAAACGGATGGAGGAAGACACTTCTCTACTCCCACCTCATTCTATGATCTCAGTATAGTTGGCTTCACTGGAGGAGGTCAGGCACCCAAACAGCTGACTGTCACTAGCTCACACACACTGTCACAAACACACACACACACACACACACACACGGTCACAGTAAACACCAGGTGTGTCGCACTCATTAGCCGTGGAAAAACACAGTGAAAGACAAGGCGCTGGATGTGTAAAAGTGGTGTGTGTGCGCGCGTGCAAGTGTGTGGCGTGCATGTGTGTGTGTGTGAGCGGCCCTTATTAATAGTGGGATCTGTATGGGCCTCAGAAGGCCCTGATTGTTTGGCAGTGCGATGAAAGAGAATAGCCCCTGTCTGTTAGCACCTCATTCACGACACACACACACACACACACACACACACACACACACACACACACACACACACACACACACACACACACACACACACACACACACACACACACACACACACACACACACACACACACTCACTCACACACACACACCTTACTCTCTGGCCTAAATCCCTTCCTCCAGGTATATATCAGACAGCAGATAAAACAGTTACGGCCTCTGCCACAGGGCCAGGAGCTGAGTGGGTGTCCATAAAGCCAGGGGCCACCAGACACATAATATTATACACACACACTCACACATGCACGCACACACACACAGCCTGGAGCTCTGTGCGGGCAGGGCTTTACTAGGGACAGACAGGGGTAATGAGTTTGCGTTTAATGAGGGTTGGGTTCTGCTTGTGTTCTCTTAAGGGTGTCACGCAGGCAGGCAGAGAGAGCGAGCTGCACCCCACTGACTTACTGGAGCCTTTCCATATGTCTGCTGTAACTCTGACACACCATATGGTTCCCTCCACTCCGCTCCACTCCGAACCTCAAGCATTCACTACTTCTCCTTCCCTCTTTTATGTTCATTCCTTGCATCCATCCAAACCTCCCTAAACTTCTATAAAACTAGTTCCACGTTTCTTCCATTAATTCTCACCTTTTACTCTCACACACTTCTCACTCTCACATTTGGACCTCATATGAATCAACCCATTGTCTTAAGTCACTCCTACGCGACGCTTGTCTCTAAACCTCAGTGTGTGTGGTTTAAGGTAATGTCTCTAACCTATAAGCACATAGTCATAGTTTCTTCTCTCAGTGGCGCGTATTCATGGATGCCAAGGGAAGCCAGGTTTCCTCCCCAAAAATGTATCAAGAAAAAAATGAAAAAAATATTTCTCTTTCGTCTCTGTGTTTATAATTTTCCTTCAATTCGCAAGAGGCTGAATGTACTCTATCTCACCAGAGAAAGCATCCGAGCGAGCGAAACAGCGCCCCTCTATCTCTGTGTGTAGCAAATCTATCTGATGCTGTCTGGTCAAAAATAGTATAAAATTGTTGCCGTCCGTAGCATTGAATGCAAGAGAAGCCAGCAAGCATTTGGCCTCTCTTGATAAAAAGGTAGAAATTAAAAGCCAATCAGCATTGAGCTAAACTGAGTGAGCTCAACTGTGAATGGTCCTGGCCCACCCCAAAAAAGTATCAGGGGAAGCCAGTTTGATTTGGCTTCACACCAATCACATCACATCAAAAGCCAAACGTCATTGACATAAAAACTTTAATTGTTGCATCTTGTTGTGTTGATGTCCTCCGGTGGCTAGTGGCTAGCTAGCGTAAATCAGCCGTTTCCTAAATAACCCATGGACAGAGATAGGGATTTGAACTTGTGGTTTTACTTAATTCTCTGTACTAGCTAATGATTATAACGGCCATTCTTATCCAACCATAAATGTATACATTGTGCCCATGGCCTAAGAGGATGGAAGTTCAATATGTAGCTAGATGTAGTAGGCTAATGTTAACTAGCTGGCCAGTGAAAGGAAGTTAGGCTAGTGAGCAATCATTTTTGACAGGTAGCCTAGGACAACAAAAACTTAAGGATTGTACTGTATGACAGAATCATAGACCGTTTTGGCAAAATGTCTTCTCTCTGACTTCATAACTCTAATAGGATTCCATGGGGTCAGCCACAAAATGTTGTAGTCCACTCATTTGTGGTTTTGTAGTTTAATCCCAGCTAGCACATTTGGTTCCTTGGAAGTTGTGGGAACGTAATTTTGGTTTCACATTGGTTCTGGGAATGAAGCCATATGTTTCCTGACCAGTCAAACTGAACGTTTTTAAAACATTCTTAGAACAGAAGTGAAAATTCCACCTATTCTAAGTAAGTACATTTGTTGGTTGCAGGCATTTACTAAGAACGATTTATTATAGTTCCCTGGAAGTTTTCCTGCAAGGTTTTATTAACACTCTGAGAACAGAAATTATAGGTTATTTAAAACTTCTTAAGGATTGGGGTCCGCTAGCGGGAAAACTCCCGGTGAAACTGGAAGGCGCGTAATTCAAATAAATTCAAATAAATATTATGTATTTTAAATATTTTGGTGCATATAAGTGTCTTACATCGGCTGAAAGCTTAAATTCTTGTTAATCTAACTGCACTGTCCGATGTACAGTAGCTATTACAGCGAAAACATGCCATGCGATTGTTTGAGGATGGCGCCCCACATCAAAATATTTTTCCACCGGCACAGGTTTCATACATTCATATATAAAGATTAAATAGTCACTTACTTTTTGAAAATCTTCCTCTAATTTGTCATCCAAAGGGTCCCAGCTATAACATGTAGTGTCGTTTTGTTAGATAAAATCCTTATTTATATTCCAAAAAGTCTGTTTAGTTGGTGCCATCGATTTAATCCACTCATTCAATTTGCAGAGAAAGGAATCCGAAAATATACCTCTAAACTTTGTTTCAACAAGTCAAAATACGTTTCTATTTACTCCTCAGATTCCCTAAAATGTAATCAAACTATAATATTTATTTCGGAAGAAGTATGTTCAGGTGCTTAAATTTCTTCATGGCGCATAAACACGAATTTCCAAGACACTGTCCTTCTACTAAAACTGTTATTTCTTATTTGTTTTTGAAGTTACAAACCTGAAACCTTGAACATAGACTGCTTACACCCTGTGGAAGCCATAGGAATTGCATACAGGGAGCTATTTTATAATACGAGGATGGTCTCTCTCAAAAATAAATTCAGGTTGGTTTTTCTTTGCATTTTCTCCTACCATATCTATTGTGTTATATTATCCTACATTATTTAACATTTCTACAAATTTCAAAGTGTTTTCTTTCCAATGGTACCAATTCTATGCATGTCCTGGCTTCAGGGCCTGAGCTACAGGCAGTTTACTTTGGGCACTTCATTCAGGCGGAAATGGAGAAGAAAGGGGCCTAGCCCTAAGAAATTAAATGTTTTTTTAATAACTTCCTTAAAACTTTCACTGAACATTTCAATAGACTTTTAATAACAATGCAAAATTATTTTGTGTTAACTTTTTAGAACTCCAAGCACAGATAGGACACACAGAAATGATTGTCCTTAAGCAGTAATCATGAAAACATTTATTTTGAGAGTCAACCAATAATTTTCTGTCTCTATTCATGGAATTAGTCCACTGCACCACAAGTATGGAGCTAGCATGTACATTTTTGTCTATCCAAACAACAAGCACTCATTAAGATCAGGTGTGGCCAATTAGTGGGCTCGGCAAACCGACCTCAACACACTTAACAAGATAGAAGATATAGAGTTTTGTTGATGCCGAGAATGGAATGTATATGTTTTAAATAACATTCTTAGAACGTTCTCTGAACAATTTGAGAACATGACTTTAAATAGAACCACGAGGAAACTTTGGACTGAAATTCCCACACAAGAATGTTGTTTCTTAACATTCTTGGAACAATTTGAAAACATTCCTAGAACATGACCAAAATTGAAATTAAATGTAACCATTTTTTAACTTTAAGGAAACGTTCTGTTAATGTAATGAAATACCAAGAATATAACGTTTTTTTGTCAAGTTCCTTAAATGTGCCGAGAATGTTCCAAAGCCATGCAACTAACCTGCACCATTCTCAGAAAGATGTGGGAAGGTTGTATGTAAAATAACCACAGGACAACCACTCTCTCACCAAGCTCTAAGAAACATATGGTTCTCAGAACGTTATGTGCTAGCTGGGCTCCCTCTGCTGAGACACACACACACACATTTTTTTTTAAATTGAACCTTTATTTAACTAGGTAAGTCACATACTCTACGAAACATCAGCAGCCCATCGGAACTCCTCCGCTATGGAGCAGACCATGGGAAACTCTGTCAGTGGGACACAGTGTGGTAACATGACTATGTGGAAATGTGTGATTACACATAGCAGTCATTTTTGTGGTGAAGTATATCATCCCCCTGTCATCCTGTCAGTCACATTCTCTGGTGAAATGTGGAAGTCATCTCGGTCTTACTGAAAAGTACACAAAATAATGCAGTCCATTTTCCATGGTGAGAGAACGTGTTATCAGACTAAGAATAAAGACTTCACTCCGTCCTGGAAGGAAAGTAGTTCTAACACCCTCTATCAGCACTGCTGCAGTGACTGTATCCCTCCACCCTGCTTGGTCCCCCCCCCCACACAACCGTTCTCCTGTCTCTCATCAAACTATCCCTGTCTTTCATATACTGTAGAACCATCTGCCTCTTATTCGGACTAACCCATTTCTCTGAGAGCTATCTCATTAGTTCAGTAAGTGATCGGCTATTGGAGAAGACTGTGTGTGTGTGTGTGTGTGTGTGTGTGTGTGTGTGTGTGTGTGTGTGTGTGTGTGTGTGTGTGTGTGTGTGTGTGTGTGTGTGTGTGTGTGTGTGTGTACCTAAGGCTTGAGTATTGATGCAGCAGCAGTGTGTAATAGATGGTGTATAGCGGCAGGCATTGGCTGTGTTTCCTTGTAATCCCAGCTAGTCCCCTGTAGAGAGAGATCTCCCAGCCTGTCAATTATGGATGTGTGTCTGGCTATGATCAATGAGCTAGGGAACAGGACGAATGCCAGGCTCTGCCACCGATACAGCTCTGAACAATGAGTATCACACACACACAGGCACGCACGTGAACACATGCACTCGTGTACACACACACACACACACACACACACACACACACACACACACACACACACACACACACACACACACACACACACACACACACACACACACACACACACACACACACACACACACACACACACACACACACACACAGCCCCATAAATGAGGAGTCCAGTTTGCTGTTTGCTGAGGGCCTGTAATTTATCATCAGACAGAGACAAAAGCCCAGTGAGACAACGAACGACAAGAGCCAAGACCCACACTGCTGTCTGTTGTGTGTCAGCAAATCAGCAAGCACAGGATAGAGAGACACAGAGGAGAGGAAGGGAGGGAGGAGAGAGGGAGGGAGGAGAGAGGGAGAGAGGGCGGAGAGGAGGGGATATAGAGAGAGGGAGGGAGGGAGGGAGGGAGGGAGGGAGGGAGGGAGGGAGGGAGGGAGGGAGGGAGGGAGGGAGGGAGGCTTGTCCTTGTTTTCATCCTCCCTCTATCGGCTTCTCCTGGTTCACTTCCTCCTCCTCCTCCTTC
Organism: Salvelinus fontinalis; assembly: GCF_029448725.1. NCBI lineage: Eukaryota > Metazoa > Chordata > Actinopteri > Salmoniformes > Salmonidae > Salvelinus > Salvelinus fontinalis. The sequence goes on from NC_074668.1 coordinate 39,032,535, forward strand.
CCCTTTCCTCTAACTCATCCTTATCACTTACTCTCTTCTGGTTATCACACCCTCCTCCCTCCTGTTTCCTCCTCCTCTCCCTCCATTCTCGTCTCACATCCTCTCACCGGATCTCTCTGCCTTGTCATCTCCTCTTTGACTACTTTAGGCTCTAGGGGCCCTTCACCAATAATCTCTCCTCCCACAATGATATTGTGATTTTATTCATCTCTTATTCAACCTTCCCTTTAGACTTGAGAAGTCTCTGGAGATATAAATGTTTTCTAAGTTGCCTGTCAAGAAAACAGCAAGAGTACTACATTTGTGATAATTAGCTTTCAAATGTTGCTATTTTTCGTGCACCCACACTCACATCACACACACACACACAAACACACACCACATTTCATTTAGGAATTATGGTCTGAATGTCTCTGTTGTTTGTGTGCAGGAAACACAGGCCATGAAACAGGATGGCAAATCACTACTTCAACACACCAACTACCCTGTTGTATTAAACCTGCTACACATACACCCACCCACCCACACACAGTACATATACACATACACACACACTCCTTCCACATTCTCCCTACATGGCTGTGTGTGCGTATGTGTATATGTGTGCATGGCGTGTGAGCCAATCCTCACGCTGCCCTGAGAGATTACACATCAAACGGATCAAAAGTACACCAGACAGTCCTGCTAGGATAATCAATCACCACACTAGCACACGAGAGAGGGAGGGAGAGGGAGAGAGGAAGAGAGAGAGGGAGAGAGAGGTAGGTAAGGAGAGCAAAAGAGAAGGAGGGGGAGAGAGAGCATGAAAAAAGCAGTGTATAGACAAGGAGATGGCAAGAGGTAAGGGAGGGGAGAAAAAATAAAATACATATATTCAGTTGGGGAGTGTGGCCCACGTCTATGTCTGCGTCGGGGAATTGGAGTCATAAATCAAGGAGGGTTGTCAGGGAGAGGAACATATGGAGGGGGGGGGGGGGGGGGGGGGGGTAGTGAGAGGGGCACCGCCTCAGCCACAGCCAACCCGACAAACGTCCTGCCGGCGCAAGGAAGGCAATTTCCCTGAATGTCAGCTGTGTCGGGCGGAGGGAGCGGGGTGGAGCAGATAAGGCGGTGTGAGCGTGTCTGTCCTCGACCTCAGGATGCACGGCACAGCCCCCAAATCTCATTACGCTGACATGATAGAATTTGCTCACTGTGTAACCTCATTATTCTCACTCTTAGATAAGACCTGTAATTGGCCAGTGGTGTATAGGGAAATGTGTATGTGTGTTTGAGCATTTACTTTTATACGTGTGGGTGTATTGGTTTGTGTATGTTTATGAATCTCTGGATGTGTAAGTGCAGTCATATCCACTGACCTAAAGCCTATAGGCCTACAAGTAAACAGTAGAGTTTCAACCCAGCTAACAACAAACGTTCCCACAACTTATGAGAACGTTCCCTTTAAAAGTCTCATTAGGTCTTTAACTAACATTTTAATTGGAATGTTCCAGTGATGTGCAAATAGATCTTACCCAGAACATGATTACCATGTTCTCAGAACTTAAGAGGGTTAGGAGAATACTCCATCAACATCCCAGCAAACATACACAGAACATGGTTGCCATGTTGTATTTAAGTTCAGTTTGACATCAAGGGAATGTTCTCCTAACTTTAACACCAAAACATGCTTAAAAGGTTCTCAGAAGGTTTTTGCTAACATAGATAGGATGTTTCCCTAACTAACGGAAAACCGGACACTGAAATATTAGGGGAACATTACGGGTAACATTACAAAAACTTTCTCTCCCTCTAGAATTATTAGCTGGGCGGTTTCAAGTTTTATTAGTCATATATATGTACGGGATATGGTTACTTGCAGGTTCCTTCTTGACAATGCAACAATAAGAAATAATAAAATATAACAATATGAACATAAAGTAAATGGCTCAGTAGAATAAAACATTTTTTTTTGCATAAGTGTAATACAGGAAGCACAATTTATTGTCCAATAAACACGTGTTTTGGGAAGGGAGAAATTGTGGGGCAAGTGTATAAATCGGGCAGTATTTAGCAGAGGTATTATGTAAGAGTTCACTAGACCTCTGTAATCAATTTAGTGTTAACTGGGGATGTGTCCCAAATTGCAACCTATTCCCTATATAGTGCATAACTTTTGACCAGAGAATGACACCGTATCCCCTTTAAAGTGCACTATATAGGGAATAGGTTGCCATTTGAGACTCAGCCTTGGTTATCCCTAAATAACGGCCCCCTCTCCTCTGTAGCTGTGTGGTCGACTCAGCCTGAGCCCTCAGAGTACAAAATGGCTGTTGTCAGGTGGGTGTGACACATTTGTGGCGAGTCGAAGTCTATAAAAACACTATTTAAAACCAAACTCATTAACATTATCCCAACTTACATTTTCCATGACACAGTTATTCTAAGAGGCTTGGGCACACAGAGAAGTGTAGTTTAAACCTCCACCTGACCCCAAAACCACAAAAGATGATTTGAGGAAAAGTGCTAACGTCTGAGACAAGTTACCGTTCTCTGCAATTTGTACAGCTGTAAACGGAGGTTAGAAATATATCATTGTGATAATAATAACAGCAATGCGGTCTACCGTGTTGTAATTGAATAGTGTGTGTGTGTATGTGCGAGCGTGTGCATTGTGAGATCACCACAGCGGTGTGTGGTGCGTGTGCGCGCTCTCACCACAGACCACCCACACCACATATCTCTGGACCTCTCTCTCTCATTCTCTCATTCTCTCACTCTCATTCTCTCACTCTCATTCTCTCACTCTCATTCTCTCTCTCCCTCCCTCCCTCCCTCCCTCCCTCCCTCCCTCCCTCCCTCCCTCCCTCCCTCCCTCCCTCCCTCCCTCCCTCCCTCCCTCCCTCCCCCATCCAATTCCACACCGTCTTTCCCTCTTCCCTGGTGTCTGACAGACAGACAGCCACCGTGTCATGCCAGGAGCCCATGGAAAGCTATCTTTATTAGGCTGTGGGTAGAGAGAGAGAGGAGGGAAATGGACATGGTGATTTATGTTGGCCATAATGGTGATGGAGGATAATTCACTGGGTCTGTTTCATGTTGAATCAGCTCTACCACCCAGTTAGTCAGACTGAGTGTGACTTCTGTTGCTTGGCTCCATCGCATGTTATTTTTTCTGTTTAATAGGACTACACAGTATATTATATTAACTTCACCCCAAATCACCCAAGAGCACACTTTCTGTTAAACATAAGCCAACCATGGCAGTGCCTCCTACAGTTTCCTAGCTTGCATGCCTAAAGGCACACTATTCACTATACACTATCTAGTGCACTAGTTTTGACCAGGGCAGATCAGTAACCCCAATCTAAAGGTTTCAGCCTCCTTCTCCTCTCTCTCCTTCCGCCTCTCTATCAGAGTCAGCTGATTCTCTGTCGCACGCATGCACACACACACACACACACACACACCCAGTCTATTATATTGTGGTAGACCAATGGGGAGTGTAGGAGTGAGTGGGCCTGGATTCCTGTGCAGGGACGGGGCCAGACCAGGCAGACAGACAGACAGAGGTAAGGGAGAGAGAGGAGAGAGAGAGGCGAGAGGCGCGAGAGAGAGAGGAGATGACACCAGGACATAGCAGAGCTGTCTGTCACATCAGACTGAATGACATTCTACTGGCCTGCTGTGGTCCTGGGGGGACACTCAGAACGAGAGAGGGAGAGTGGGAGGGAGGGATGGAAGAAAGGAGCAGGAGAGAGTGGGAGAGAAAGAGAAATAGGGATGACAACAGGCTCGGGATTAGTTACAGCCTGTAGGAGGAACAAAGAGGACATGAGTGGAAGAATGTCAGAAAGAGAAAGAGAGAGGGAGCGAGCAAAGCTAGTGTATTTTAATGTGTGTGCTTTGTGTGTGCGTGCGTGCGTGGGTGCGTGTGTGTGCGTGTGTGTGTGTGTCAATGTTGGTGTGCGAGTGTCATATTCCTGCTCTTTGTTCCAGTGTGGGCATGCAGCAGGTTGACGTGTCATGAATGCCTGTCCTGCTGTGCAGTGGGCCCAGAGTGTGAAGTCAACCCCTCAAAACCCCCCATTAGTGTCAGCAGCACAGAGACATGAGGGGCCATGAGGGAGCAGAGCAGGGAGCAGGCCCACCCCAATACCGGGCAGGAAGGCCTGTCGACCTGCTGGGGTCAGACCTCCTGTGTGTGTGTGTGCGTGCGTGCGTGTGCATGTTCCCCGTCAGGCATCAGCCCTCTCCTCCTCCTCTCCTCCCTCCCTTTCAAGTGTGACAGTGATTAATGATCATCAGCTGTCAGGTACATTACTCACTGGGTTTCTCACCAGCCCTCCCTCTCTCCTTCTCTCTCTGTTTCCTCTCTCTCTCCCCCTATCTCCTTTCCTCATTTCTCTCTCTCTCTCTCTTTCTCTCTCTCTTTTTCTTTTTCTCTTGATTTCTCTCCCCCTCTCTCTCTACTTTTCTTTCTCTCCCACTCTATCTCCTTCTCTTCCCCTCTCTCTCCTTCTCTGTCTCCCTTTCTATCTAGTGGTGAGAGAGAGCGGAGTGATGCCGAGGGCTAATGAGAAGCTAGCCTTACCAGCAGGGACACCACAGACCCAAAAAGAAAGAGAGAGAGGGAGGGAGTAAAGAGAGATTGAGAAAGGAGAGATGAGGAGAGACAGAGGAGGTGGGGAAACAACAACATGTCTCTCCCACAGGAGTGGGAATAGAAAGGCCTTTCACTGCATACTGAGATCTGAAAAGAATAATACCACTAATGAAAGGCATGAATATTTTCCCCCATATGTGTGTGTTTGGTGTGTGTGTGTTTGGTGTGTTTGGTGTGTGTGTGTGTGTGTGTGTGTGTGTGTGTGTGTGTGTGTGTGTGTGTGTGTGTGTGTGTGTGTGTGTGTGTGTGTGTGTGTGTGTGTGTGTGTGTGTGTGTGTGTGTGTGTGTGTGTGTGTGTGTGTGTGTGTGAGTGGCTCACGTGCATGCACGTCTGTGTGTGCGTGTGTGTGTGTGTGTGAGTGGGAGCCATGAATGTGCCATTCGAGGGCGTTTGCCTGTGAGAAAGCCCAGATGCCCAGTGTCAGGCATTACTCTCTCTTTCCTCCCACTCTCCCCCCTGTGCGATGATGGATGATGGCGAATGAAAAGTTTCCTCTCCTGGACTGTAGCAGCCGTCAGAGGACAGCCATCTGCTTTCCATTGGCCAGGCCTGACAGGAGAGGGCCTGGGCTGGTGTCTGCTGTGCTTGGGTATGCTGAATGTCCTGGGGTGTGCTGGGGTGTGCTGGATATGCTGGGGTGTGCTGGATATGCTGGGGTGTGCTGAATGTCCTGGGGTGTGCTGGATATGCTGGGGTGTGTTGGATAGACTGGGGTGTGCTGGATATGCTGGGGTGTGTTGGATAGACTGGGGTGTGCTGGATATGCTGGGGTGTGCTGGATGTGCTGAGGTGTGCTGGATGTGCTGGGGTGTGCTGGATGTGCTGGGGTGTGCTGGATGTGCTGGGGTGTGCTGGATGTGCTGAGGTGTGCTGGATGTGCTGGGGTGTGCTGGATGTGCTGGGGTGTGCTGAGGTGTGCTAGATGTGCTGAGGTGTGCTGGGGTGTGCTGGATGTGCTGAGGTGTGCTGGATGTGCTGGGGTGTGCTGGATGTGCTGGGGTGTGCTGGATGTGCTGAGGTGTGCTGGATGTGCTGAGGTGTGCTGGGGTGTGCTGGATGTGCTGAGGTGTGCTGGGGTGTGCTGGATGTGCTGAGGTGTGCTGGATGTGCTGAGGTTTGCTGGGGTGTGCTGGATGTGCTGAGGTGTGCTGGATGTGCTGAGGTGTGCTGGATGTGCTGAGGTGTGCTGGATGTGCTGAGGTGTGCTGGATATGCTGAGGTGTGCTGGATGTGCTGGGGTGTGCTGGGGTGTGCTGGATGTGCTGGGGTGTGCTGGATGTGCTGAGGTGTGCTGGATGTGCTGAGGTGTGCTGGATGTGCTGGGGTGTGCTGGATGTGCTGGGGTGTGCTGCACAGTAAAATTACTCCTATGGAGTCAAATTCAATACTATTTTGGGGTTTATATTGTCCCACCCCCCATTTTGAGTTAAAACTACTCTGGTCATAGTGTACATTTGTTGGGGAATTAAAATTAGACATCTAACTCTCAGAAGCTAGGTTTCCATCCAATTTGCGATAGATTTTCATGTAAATATAAAAGAATGTGCATAAAACAATATGCGCATTTTCCCACCAGAGATACTGTATGTTTCCATCAAATGGACTTATTGCCGATAAAAGGCTGTGCCTGATCACGTAGTGCACTTTTACGGATAAAGTCCCAATACCAAATGAAAAATACAAGTTAAATGGGTTTCCATCTCATTATCAACCCTACTGATGGTTTTGTCACAAAAACGGTTGCGTTATTTAGCAAATGTGCCCACTCTGGTCTTGACACATAAGTTCCACCCAACAGCTGGCAGATAGGGTGCGGGTAGGCTACCTACATTGTGAGATTCTTATGGATAAGAGCGATAATATTTTGTATTTGTCAAATGACAGCCAAGCATGGATCCAGAATAAGACCCTCGGTATTTATTGGAAAGGAGCCTCAAGTCCCTTCCCTTGCACATTCACCAACCTTCGAAGTTCATCATCATTGATCTGTAGCCTAATAAACGGCATGCTTTCCCAAGTTGTACTCCAAGTTTACTCCGATATGATGGTCATTATATCAATATTTGCGTATAAAGACTTTTCCACCGCCCTTTCTCGCACAATTTTTTTTACAGACACAAAAAGAAACCAAGATGTCGAATTAACAAATTGCCCTCAGCGTTTATAAAATTGGACTGGCATTTCCTGTTTCCATCAGACCGGTTGTGACTTTTTCATGCGTTAGGTAATTAATCCGCATGGAATGGATGGATTGAAACCTGGTTTGAGATTTCATTCAAATTAACTCCAATTGCCATTTTACTGTTGTCAGTGTCGTTTTTAATCAACTCTCTTGTCATTTTACACTTATCTGTGTTGTTTTCAATTAACAATCAACTCTGTCAGAGAAAATAGTTCTGTCGGTTTACTTGCTTTGAGTTATTAGGGTGTAGAATCTTTGTTGCATATTTCTTTACGTGTCATATTACGGTGGCTTGCAATGTGATATCCAATCTCTGTTGGAATCTAGGAATTTTACATGACACACAACTTGCATTCAGAATGCCTGTCAAAGTAGAAGGAATTTTTAATGACTCTTTTTACTGACTCGAGAGTCACACAAAGAAATGCGTACTAAATTCTCCCTCGCCCTCCATTTGGTAAATCTGATCAGAACTCTATCCTCCTGATTTCTGTTAACAAGCAAAAACTCAAACATGAAGTACCAGTGACGCGCTGAATACGGAAATGGTCAGAGCAGAGATAGAATAATGAGACAGATATTTCACAGGACGAATAAATGTGAATCATCCGTTCAGAGTTTCCACTCACTACCAAATATGGTAGTGAGAAGAAGCCCACTGGCCGGCAGTGGGAGAAGATGGAACGAGATGGATTTTAGCTGACATTCTGCACATTTTCTCATTGATGAAACATTTGGTCTTAATAAAGTTTTCTGTTCCCAAAACTAGTATATGTTATGAACAGAATGGACTAAGTTTTGTAGACTTTACCCTTTGCAAATCCGTCACCGGCTTCACTAATAAGTGCACCGATGATGTTGTCCCCACAGTGACCGTACTTAGATATCCCAACCAGAAGCCATGGATTACAGGCAACATCCACACACACTGAGCTAAAGGCTAGAGCTGCCACTTTCAAGGAGCGAGACACTAATCCGGACACTTATAAGAACAGTCGATTTGGGACATTTGAAAAGGTCCTGAGAACGTCGATATACAGTGCATTCGGAAAGTATTCAGACCCCTTGACTTTTTCCACATTTTGTTACATTAAAGCCTTGGTATAAATGTAATTAAATTGTTGTTATTTTTTCCTTATAAATCTACAGACAATACCCCATAATGGCAAAACAAAAACAGGTTTTTAGAAATTTCTGCAAATGTATTCAAATAAAAATTGAAATATAACATTTACATAAAGTACCAGTTAAAAGTTTGGACACACCTACTCATTCAAGCGTTTTTCTTTATTTTTACTATTTTCTACATTGTAGAATAATAGTGAAGACATCAAAACTATGAAATAACACAAATGGAATCACAGTTTGCACACTCTTGGCATTCTCTCAAACCAGCTTCATGAGGAATTATTTTCCCACATATGCTGAGCATTTGTTGGCTGCTTTTCTTTCACTCTGCGGTCCAACTCATCCCAAACCATCTCAATTGGGTTGAGGTTGGGTGATTGTAGAGGCCAGGTCATCTGATGCAGCACTCCATCACTCTCCTTGGTCAAGTAGCCCTTACACAGCCTGGAGTTGTGTTGGGTCATTGTCCTATTGAAAAACAAATGATAGTCCACTAAGCGCAAACCAGATGGGATGGCTAGCCATGCTGGATAGCCATGCTGGTTAAGTGTTCCTTGAATTATAAATAAATCACATACATTGTCACCAGCAAAGCACCCCCACACCATCACACCTCCTCCATGCTTCACGGTGGGAACCACACATGCAGAGATCATCTGTTCACCTACTCTGCATCTCACAAAGACACGGCGGTTCCCCCACATCTGCAGGACGAAAATAGCCATCCAGCCAGGATCGATTGTGCAGGCTCTACGCTCGAGACCTCCAGTGCGCCTCCACGGCCCAGTGTATCCTGTGCCTGCCCCCAGAACCAGGCCTCCTGTATGTCTTCCCAGCCTGGTAAGCCCAGTGGCAGCTCCACGCACCAGGCTGCCAGTACGTCTCCTCAGTCCGTTGAGACCTGTTCCGGCTCCACGGAGGAAGCCTCCAGTGATGTTCCAGGGCACGAAGCCTCCAATGATAATCCATGGCACGAAGCCTCCAGTGATGATCTATGGCACGAAGCCTCCAGCGATGATCCATGGCACGAAGCCTCCAGCGATGATCCATGGCACGAAGCCTCCAGCGATGATCCATGGCACGAAGCCTCCAGCGACGATCCATGGCACGAAGCCTCCAACGACGGTCTCCAGTCCGGAGCCTCCAGCGACGGTCTCCAGTCCGGAGCCTCCAGCGACGGTCCCCAATCCGGGGCCCGCAACGAGGGTCCCCAGTCCGGGGGCCGCAGCGAGGGTCCCCAGTCCGGGGGCGAGGTTCCCAATCTGGGGCCCGCAACAAGGGGGGGGGGGGGGGGGGGATACTGTCACGCCCTGACCTTAGAGAGCCTATTTATGTCTCTATTTTGGTTTGGTAAGGGTGTGATTTGGGGTGGGCATTCTATGCTTTGTTTTCTATGTTTCTTTATTTCTATGTTTTGGCCGGGTATGGTTGTTTTTCGTTTGTTGTTTTGTTGGCGACATTTACTAAAATAAAAGGAAAATGTACGCTTACCACGCTCCACTTCTTTCGACGGCCGTGACATAGTGTTTTCCAGCTAATGGAACATTTGCGCATAGCCTACTACCATGTGTGTATTGCTGCATTTATAATGTGAAAAAATAGCCTAATAATTTCAATAATTTCATCAACATTTCAAGCTAAACGTTCTGATCTGTTGCATCAGCCTCATTGCGTAAAAAATGTTTTTGATGCTAGTGGTTGTATTAATTTGGGATCTATCGCATCCCACAACTGTCCCAGACTATGTTTGGAATATTTAGTTCTCGCAGAGAATAGAATAGGTAAACTTTTGTACTATGGGTTTTTGCTGTTCGTTAGGCCTACTCATCTTGTTGGCTGATGAAAAGTAAATGTGGACATTTCTTCCAATATCTTCAACATGCGCCTCGGAATTGGACAAGGATGCGCGCAGTTGCGTCCCGGATGTGTCTGTCTTCACTTGTAGCCTGTGAGAAAGACCTGATCATGTGACGGAGAGCCATGTGAGTGAGAGGTGCTTAGGAGAATGCAGCACGCGGGAGAAGGGAATTATAGTTATTATATTCAGTCCAAGGGCACGTAGGCCACTGGCCTGCAAAAGGCATGGATCTTTTTAGGGGGCATTACGGCCACACAATGGGAATGCCGCTGGAAAATTCAAGGCATTATCAAATGCTTGTCAAATTGTGAGTGAGAGACTGATGCAGTGTGTACAGCCTGCACAAAAAAACAAAGCAGAGCTCATGCTTTTCCTGCTACTTTTTTCAAATCATCATTAGAGTCGCATCATGTAGCCTTTGAATGTATTAAAAATCAAACATACAGCCAACATTTGTATCACAACTAAAGTTAAATAATCCAAGATGGCGTAGCAGTCAGATGTCTATTGTCCTCGTCTTGTCCCGTGTATATATATTTTATAGATTTTTCTTCGCATATCTTTTTATATATATATTCTTTTCTTCTTAAAAACTCAACTTCAAAACACTCTCCTGCAACCCACCTCACCAAATGTGGTGCGGATCTGTTTTTTTTCTCTTCCTCAAAAGTATTATTCACCTCGTATCCGAAATCTACAACAGAAGCTAACAAGCTAACCAGAAGTTAGCCAGCTCACAAGCTAACGTTAGTAATTCAGCTAACCACAGCTAGCGCTCATCAGCTATCCTTTAGCTCGGAAAACTATTGCCAGTTTTGTACAACGCGACTCAGACCAGAGCATACCAGACCTATTTTCTCTCCATATCCCCGGATTTTTACTTTAAGCTCTGGACATTTACACCTGGATCTTGCAGCTAACTAGCTGCTATCCGAGTGACTATCGGCTAACATCAATCCCGGAGCAAACACCAATTATCCCGGAACTAGCCAGCTGAAGAGTGCCATCAGCCACTCCTGGGCTACAATCACCTATCCGGACCCGTTTTACTGCCGATGCGGAGCCCCACCGGGCCTTCACGACTGGGATACCGACGTTATCTGCCCGAGGGAGTATTTCAACCGGCCCATCCATCGCGACGTAACCTGAACGTCCATATACTAACTGCGGCCCGCTAATCGTTAGCTGTCTTGAGCATATCGGCTGCTATCTGAACAGGTCTATCGAACAATCTTCTTAGGCCACTATAACTATTTTGACAATTGGATTGGTCCCCTCTACCACACGGAACCCCACTAATCTACCGACGGAATTGCACGGCGTGGCTAAAAACAGACCTCCATCTTCTGCTAGCTTGCTACCCATGACTAGCTGTCTGAATCACGAAGCTAGCACCAGTTAGCAAACACAATTCTACAACTCACAACCTCTCTTTCGCCAACGCCATCCGGCCTGGATTCTCTGTCGACACGACCACGTCTGGTCTGCAGACAAATACCCCATCCGCTGTGCCCTCAACCGGCCTCCGTCTGAGCAGACCCCCTCCGTCTGAGCAGACCACCCCCCCGGGCTACTAACTTTAAACGCCGCGGGCTAGCTTAGTGGAGGCCTCACTACTCCATCTACGGCTGCCCCCTGGACACTATGATCACTTGGCTACATAGCTTATGCCTGCTTGACTGTCCATTAATTCACGGTACTCCATTCTGTTTATTTGTGTTTTATCTGTCGGCTCTGTGCCTTAACTCAGGATCTGTGTGTAGTTAATCCGACCCTCTCTGCCCAGTCGTCGCCATTTTTACCTTCTGCTGCTGTGTTAGCTGACTAGCTGCTGTTATCTGACCTGCTGTTTTAGCTAGCTCTCCCAATCATGACCTGCAATCACTTTATGCCTTATTGTATGTCTCTCTCAAATATCAATATGCCTTGCATACTGTTGTTCAGGCTAGTTATCATTGTTTTGGTTTGCAATGGACCCCGTAGTTCCACTCTCCGTACCTCTGATACCTCCTTTGTCCCACCCCCCACACATGCGGTGACCTCACCCATTGAGACCAGCATGTCCAGAGATACAACCTCTCTTATCATCACCCAGTGCCTGGGCCTGCCTCCGCTGTACCCGTGCCCCACCATACCCTGGTCTGGACATTATGCCCAGAATCTATTCTACCACGCCCATAAATCTGCTCCTTTTATTCCTTGTCCCCAACGCTCTAGGCGACCAGTTTTGATAGCCTTTAGCCGCACCCTCATCCTACTGCTCCTCTGTTCCTCGGGTGATGTGGAGGTAAACCCAGGCCCTGCATGTCCCCAGTCACCCTCATTTGTTGACTTCTGTGATCGAAAAAGCCTTGGCCTCATGCATGTCAACATCAGAAGCCTCGTCCCTAAGTTTGCCTTACTCACCGCTTTAGCACACTCTGCCAACCCTGATGTCCTTGCCGTGTCTGAATCCTGGCTTAGGAAGGCCACCAAAAACTCTGAGATTTCCATACCCAACTATAACACTTTCCGTCAAGATAGAACTGCCAAAGGGGGAGGAGTTGCAATCTACTGCAGAGATAGCCTGCAAAGTTCTGTCATACTTTCCAAGTCTATGCCCAAACAGTTCAAACTTCTAATTTTAAAAATTAATCTCTCCAGAAATAAGTCTCTCACTGTTGCCGCCTGCTACCGACCCCCCTCAGCTCCCAGCTGTGCCCTGGACACCATCTGTGAATTGATCGCTCCCCATCTAGCTTCAGAGTTTGTTCTGTTAGGTGACCTAAACTGGGATATGCTTAACACCCCGGCAGTCCTACAATCTAAGCTTGATGCCCTCAATCTCACACAAATCATCAAGGAACCCACCAGGTACAACCCTAAATCCGTAAACATGGGCACCCTAATAGACATTATCCTGACCAACTTGCCCTCCAAATACACCTCTGCTGTCTTCAATCAGGATCTCAGCGATCACTGCCTCATTGCCTGTATCCGCCACGGGTCCACGGTCAAACGACCACCCCTCATCACTGTCAAACGCTCCCTGAAACACTTCTGCGAGCAGGCCTTTCTAATCGACCTGGCCCGGGTACCCTGGAAGGATATTGACCTCATCCCGTCAGTTGAGGATGCCTGGTCATTCTTTAAAAGTTACTTCCTCACCATATTAGACAAGCATGCTCCGTTCAAAAAATGCAGAACCAAGAACAGATATAGCCCTTGGTTCACTCCAGACCTGACTGCCCTCGACCAGCACAAAAACATCCTGTGGCGAACTGCGATAGCATCGAAGAGCCCCTGTGATATGCAACTGTTCAGGGAAGTCAGGAACCAATACACGCAGTCAGTCAGGAAAGCAAAGGCCAGCTTTTTCAAGCAGAAATTTGCATCCTGTAGCTCTAACTCCAAAAAGTTCTGGGATACTGTAAAGTCCATGGAAAACAAGAGCACCTCCTCCCAGCTGCCCACTGCACTGAGGCTAGATAACACGGTCACCACTGATAAGTCCGTGATAATCGAAAACTTCAACAAACATTTCTCAATGGCTGGCCATGCCTTCCACCTGGCGACTCCAACCTTGGCCAGCAGCCCCGCTCGGCCCGCTGCTACTCGCCCAAGCCTCCCCAGCTTCTCCTTTACCCATATCCAGATAGCAGATGTTCTGAAAGAGCTGGAAAATCTGGACCCATACAAATCAGCTGGGCTTGACAATCTGGACCCCCTATTTCTGAAACTGTCCGCCGCCATTGTCGCACCCCCTATTACCAGCCTGTTCAACCTCTCCTTCGTATCATCTGAGATCCCCAAGGATTGGAAAGCTGCCACTGTCATTCCCCTCTTCAAAGGGGGAGACACCCTGGACCCAAACTGTTACAGACCTATATCCATCCTGCCCTGCCTAGCTAAGGTCTTCGAAAGCCAAGTCAACAAACAGATCACTGACCATCTCGAATCCCACCGTACCTTCTCCGCTGTGCAATCCGGTTTCCGAGCCGGTCACGGGTGCACCTCAGCCACGCTCAAGGTACTAAACGATATCATAACCGCCATCGATAAAAGACATTACTGTGCAGCCGTCTTCATCGACCTGGCCAAGGCTTTCGACTCTGTCAATCACCATATTCTTATCGGCAGACTCAATAGCCTCGGTTTTTCTAATGACTGCCTTGCCTGGTTCACCAACTACTTTGCAGACAGAGTTCAGTGTGTCAAATCGGAGGGCATGTTGTCCGGTCCTCTTGCAGTCTCTATGGGGGTACCACAGGGTTCAATTCTCGGGCCGACTCTTTTCTCTGTATACATCAATGATGTTGCTCTTGCTGCGGGCGATTCCCCGATCCACCTCTACGCAGACGACACCATTCTGTATACTTCCGGCCCTTCCCTGGACACTGTGCTATCTAACCTCCAAACGAGCTTCAATGCCATACAACACTCCTTCCGTGGCCTCCAACTGCTCTTAAATGCTAGTAAAACCAAATGCATGCTTTTCAACCGTTCGCTGCCTGCACCCGCACGCCCGACTAGCATCACCACCCTGGACGGTTCCGACCTAGAATATGTGGACATCTATAAGTACCTAGGTGTCTGGCTAGACTGCAAACTCTCCTTCCAGACTCATATCAAACATCTCCAATCCAAAATCAAATCTAGAGTCGGCTTTCTATTCCGGAACAAAGCCTCCTTCACTCACGCCGCCAAACTTACCCTAGTAAAACTGACTATCCTACCGATCCTCGACTTCGGCGATGTCATCTACAAAATAGCTTCCAATACTCTACTCAGCAAACTGGATGCAGTTTATCACAGTGCCATCCGTTTTGTTACTAAAGCACCTTATACGACCCACCACTGCGACCTGTATACCCTAGTCGGCTGGCCCTCGCTACATGTTCGTCGTCAGACCCACTGGCTCCAGGTCATCTACAAGGCTATGCTAGGTAAAGTGCCGCCTTATCTCAGTTCACTGGTCACGATGGCTACACCCACCCGTAGCACGCGCTCCAGCAGGTGTATCTCACTGATCATCCCTAAAGCCAAAACCTCATTTGGACGCCTTTCCTTCCAGTTCTCTGCTGCCTGCGACTGGAACGAATTGCAAAAATCTCTGAAGTTGGAGACTTTAATCTCCCTCAACAACTTTAAAAATCTGCTATCCGAGCAGCTAACCGATCGATGCAGCTGTACATAGTCCATCTGTAAACTACCCACCCAATTTACCTACCTCACCCCCATACTGCTTTTATTTATTTACTTTTCTGCTCTTTTGCACACCAGTATCTCTTCTTGCACATGATCATCTGATGATTTATCACTCCAGTGTTAATCTGCTAAATTGTAATTATTCGATTTATTGCCTACCTCAAGCCTTTTGCACACATTGTATATAGATTCTCTTTTTCCTACCATGTTATTGACTTGTTTATTGTTTACTCCATGTGTAACTCTGTGTTGTTGTCTGTTCACACTGCTATGCTTTATCTTGGCCAGGTCGCAGTTGCAAATGAGAACTTGTTCTCAACTAGCCTACCTGGTTAAATAAAGGTGAAATAAAAATAAATAAAAAAAATAACACAAAATTAAGTATATAGGAGTACCTGATTCGTTGTTACCCGCTCAACAAAGAATAGTCCCATGTTCGCACTCCCTCAAATCGTTTGGAGAAAATATCCTTTCTATTTTATTCTTATTTGTTCAATTGTATTCTTCACACTATAAAATAATACCACAGAATTCTAAGCAAATCGTGTCTGCTAAATGAACTACTGTAGCCTACAGCCATATGGTATAGCCAGATCAGGACCTAACAAAAGGACATCTCAGACTATTCTGTTCTTCTGAAATAGACTACATTTTCTTCATATCATGTTTCTTAAGACCTCTCTAAAATAAATTATTGGATTTATTGTAAAGGTTTAGGCTATATTACATAGATCTATTAAACTTTTTTTAAATGTGTATGTTCCAAAGGTCTGCATCAGTGGCTTGTAGGCTATGTGTGGAAGCCAGAAGATGCTAAATGTGTTTATGTTAGCTTACAGTTAATTATCTTGAGACCGGCAGTTATTTGCTTGGCAATCAGCTGTTGACGAAATTTCACGACTTCCCCAGCCCCAACAGATCCACAGATGATGCAACCTGTATTGCACTGCCCTTTGTATTCTCAGTGTATATACCTCAATTACCTCGTACCCCTGTACATCAACTCGGTACTGGTACCCCATGTACAGTTGAAATCAGAAGTTTACATACACCTTAGCCAAATACATTTAAACTCAGTTTCTCACAATTCCTGACATTTAATCATAGTAAAAATTCCCTGTCTTAGGTCAGTTAGGATCACCACTTTATTTTAAGAATGTGAAATGTCAGAATAATAGTAGAGAGAATGATTTATTTCAGCTTTTATTTATTTCATCACATTCCCAGTGGGTCAGAAGTTTACATACACTCAATTAGTATTTCGTAGCATTGCCTTTAAATTGTTTCACTTGGGTCAAACGTTTCAGGTAGCCTTCCACAATCTTCCCACAATAAGTTGGGTGAATCTTAGCCCATTCCCACAACAGAGCTGATGTAACTGAGTCAGGTTCGTAGGCCTCCTTGCTCGCACACGCTTTTTCAGTTCTGCCCACAAATGTCCTATAGGATTGAGGTCAGGGCTTTGTGATGGCCATTCCAATACCTTGACTTCGTTGTCCTTAAGCCATTTTGCCACAACTTTGGAAGTATGCTTGGGGTCATTGTCCATTTGGAAGACCCATTTGCGACCAAGATTTATATTCCTCACTGATGTCTTGAGATGTTGCTTCAATATATCCACTTATTTTTCTTTCAGCATGATGCCATCTATTTTGTGAAGTGCACCAGTCCCTCCTGCAGCAAAGCACCCCCACAACATGATGCTGCCACCCCTGTGCTTCAAGGTTGGGATGGTGTTCTTCTGCTTGCAAGCCTTCCCCTTTTTCCTCCAAACATAAGAATGGTCCATATGGCCAAATAGTTCTATTTTTGTTTCATCAGACCAGAGGATATTTCTCAAAAAAGTATGATATTTGTCCCCATGTGCAGTTGCAAACCGTAGTCTGGCTATTTATGGCGGTTTTGGAGCAGTGGCTTCTTCCTTGGTGAGCGGCCTTTCAAGTTATGTCGATATAGGACTCGTTTTACTATGGATATAGATACTTATGTGTCCGTTTCCTCCAGAACCTTCACAAGGTCCTTTGCTGTTGTTCTGGGATGGATTTGCACTTTTCGCACCAAAGTACGTTCATTTCTAGGAGACAGAACACATCTCCTTCCTAAGCGGTATGACGGCTGCGTGGTCCCATGGTGTTTATACTTGCGTACTATTGTTTGTACAGATGAACGTGGTACCTTCAGGCATTTGGAAATTGCTCCCAAGGATGAACCAGACTTGTGGATGTCTACAATTTGTTTTCTGAGGTCTTGGCTGATTTCTTTTGATTTTCCTATGATGTCAAGCAAAGGGGCACTGGGTTTGAAGGTAGGTCTTCCACAGGTACATCTCCAATTGACTCAAATTATGTCAATTACCCTGTCAGAAGCCTCTAAAGCCATGACATCATTTTCTGAAATTTCCAAGCTATTTAAAGGCACAGTCAACTTAGTGTTTGTAAACTTCTAACCCACTGGAATTGTGATACAGTGAAATAATCTGTCTGTAAACAATTGTTGGAAAGATTACTTGTGTCATGCACAAAGTAGATGTCCTAACCGACTTGCCAAAACTATAGTTTGTTAACAAGTAATTTGTGGAGTGGTTGAAAAACGAGTTTTAATCACTCCAACCTAAGTGTATGTAAACTGCCGACCTCAACTGTATATAGCCAAGTTATTGTTACTCATTGTGTCCTACAGCAGGATTGATACACACGTCTACGACTCAGCGGCTCGAGAGATTTGCTCCGACCAACAACTGTCTGTCATATATTTGCGCAGGAAAATATATCATGCTGCGGGCAGCATCGAGAAGACAAATACATGTTTAAACCTGATCACTGATTGCATGATGCAAGATTTAATGTAATTAATTGACTGTTGAATGTTGTGATGAACACACCTCTGTAGAAGCAAAACATACACAGCCTCTGCTCAACAAACTCAAACTGGAATCGTTGGGGGGCTGCAGTTCACGAACGATATTGTGCTTATCACCCTTATGGCAGTCAATCAATGCTTTCTGTTAAGAGTCGTTCACAATCTAGACCTCGTTTCTAATGTATCAAGATATAATCTTATTTTCATGCCAAGAAATCAACTAAATGTAGCCTACATTGTTTAAAGACATACACTGGCACTTTGGTGACTAAGAAAGTAATTTTTAAACCTCCCGCTTTGGGCTGGATGTGTCAATGTGTAGTTCATACATGTATAATCTATGAGCAGAATTACTGTTTTACCTCAATTAGCCACAAAATCCCTATTTTGAAGCAGTTTTCTATTTTGAAACAGTTTTCTTGAAGCTGTGCCGTACAATTTTCCCTACATTTTCCCCCATGTGGGCCAGCCCCCTAGCAATTCGAGTTCTAACCAATGAGCTTCAGCCACTTGCATTTGAGTGACAGCTACAGAAGAGGCCTGCCCAGCGTTATCCAATGAGATTGCAGGGCTGGGCCAATGGCTCAGTGGACACAGCGAGAGAGAGAGAGAGAGAGAGAGAGAGAGAGAGAGAGAGAGAGAGAGAGAGCGAGAGCGAGGGAGGGAGAGAGATAGCAATGACGTGGTGCACATATCTCCACGTATGTGACGTAGTATGCAATTTTCGGGGAATGCTACTTCAGAACTACTGGTTCAAAAGTATACAAAAGTACAGGATCATCTCTTTAAAGCACATTAAGGTAGACTTTTACAAGTCTCAGTCGCAAATGACAGCTCCAATAAGCCCCCTACTGTATGATGAATAAGATGAGACCGTGAGGCTTGTAGAATCATCTCTTTCAAGTTTTCATTTCATCATTCACCGGTAGGGGGTCCCGCGTGCCCTGGGGGAGGGGAATTAATGACTATCAAAATTAGTTGAAAGGTCTGTTTTTTGACCGAACGAGTCGAAAAGATCCAAGTCAGTAAAAATAACTGAACTTCCCATCACTAGTAGGGAGGAAAATATTATTATTGGAGACTACCTACATCACGTCAACTGGAACTACCATCTCAGTAACGGGTGCAATAAATCCAACGACTTACATATTGGATTAGTTTATAAAAATGTATGCTACTTAATTATCTTTGTATAGTATAAGATAAAAACAATCAATGTCCTGTACATGTGAAAACATAGATATTGAAAAATTATTCTCAAAATCAACCGACAACAGATCATGCTGGGAAATATGACAATAAGGCCCCTCCTATAGATTTAACTCCCTGTCTCTGGTTACTCTTAACGGAGTAAAAAATAGTACTCTGTTCCAATCAACTCCAGTTATCAACACAAATTATTTTAAAGGTTAAGATAACCCCAGTAGAGTCAATTCAAAACGGACATTCTAAACAATATGATTTCAACTGTCCTTTGTAACGGTTTTCTTCCAGGGGTGAAGGAGAGGACCAAAGTGCAGCGCGGCTAGTGTTAAACATGTTTAATAAAGAACAAGTGAAACACTACAAACAACAATACAAAATAACAAATGTGCAAAAACCGACACAGACCTATCTGGTGCAGACAATCACAGAGACAGGAAACAAACACCCACAAAATCCCAACACAAAACAAGCCTCCTATATATGATTCTCAATCAGAGACAACGATTACCATCTGCCTCTGATTGAGAACCCACACTAGGCTGACATAGAAACAGACAAACTAGACACACAACATAGAATTCCCACCCAGCTCACGTCCTGACCAACTAAACACATACAAAACAACAGAAAACAGGTCAGGAACGTGACAGTCCTTGATGTACTGCGTGGATAGACTTGGGTGCACTGGACGTTCTGGGTACGCTGGACGTGCTGGGTACGCTGGAGGTGCTGGGTACGCTGGAGGTGCTGGGTACGCTGGAGGTGCTGGGTACGCTGGAGGTGCTGGGTACGCTGGAGGTGCTGGGTGCGCTGGACGTGCTGGGTACGCTGGACGTGCTGGGTACGCTGGAGGTGCTGGGTACGCTGGAGGTGCTGGGTACGCTGGAGGTGCTGGGTACGCTGGAGGTGCTGGGTGCGCTGGACGTGCTGGGTGCGCTGGACGTGCTGGGTACGCTGGACGTGCTGGGTACGCTGGACGTGCTGGGTACGCTGGACGTGCTGGGTACGCTGGAGGTTCTGGGTACGCTGGACGTGCTGGGTACGCTGGAGGTGCTGGGTACGCTGGAGGTGCTGGGTACGCTGGAGGTGCTGGGTACGCTGGAGGTGCTGGGTGCACTGGACGTGCTGGGTACGCTGGACGTGCTGGGTACGCTGGAGGTGCTGGGTACGCTGGAGGTGCTGGGTACGCTGGATGTGCTGGGTACGCTGGAGGTGCTGGGTACGCTGGAGGTGCTGGGTACGCTGGACATGCTGGGTACGCTGGACATGCTGGGTACGCTGGACATGCTGGGTACGCTGGACATGCTGGGTACGCTGGACATGCTGGGTACGCTGGACATGCTGGGTACGCTGGACATGCTGGGTACGCTGGACATGCTGGGGTGTGCTGGATGTGTTGGAGGTGCTGGGTACGCTGGACATGCTGGGTACGCTGGAGGTGCTGGGTACGCTGGACATGCTGGGTACGCTGGACATGCTGGGTACGCTGGACATGCTGGGGTGTGCTGGATGTGTTGGAGGTGCTGGGTACGCTGGACGTGCTGGATGTGTTGGATGTGCTGGGGTGTGCTGGATGTGTTGGATGTGCTGGGGTCTGGTCATGTGTCCCAAATGGGACTGTATTTCCTTTATACTGCACTACTTTACAAACAATGATAGGGAATAGGATGCCATTAGTCACTGTCACTAGCCGGCTACCACCCGGTACTCTACCCTGCACCTTAGAGACTGCTGCCCTACGTACATTGAGTCATTGAACACCGGTCACTTTAATAGTGTTTATTTACTGTTTAATCCACTTTATATGTATACTGTATTCTAGTCAAGGCTCATCCTATATAACTACTGCTGTACACACCTTTTCTATTCACATACTGTCTATACACACAAATCACATACAGTGCCTTCAGAAAGTATTCACACCCCTTTACTTTTTCCACATTTTGTTGAGTTACAGGCTGAATTTCAAATCTATTAATTTGAGATTTTTTTGTCACTGGTCTACGGACAATACCCCATAATGTCAAAGTCAATAAGTATTCAAACCCTTTGTTATGGCAAGCTTAAATAAAATCAGGAGTAAAAATGTGCTTGCGTGGACTGTGTGCAGAACTAGGGTTTAACATTATTTTGTAATGACTGCCTCATCTCTGTACCCCACACATACAATTGTCTGAAGGTCCCTCAGTCGAGCAGTGAATTTCAAACACATATTCAACCACAAAGATCAGGGAGGTTTGGGGACGAGGGGACGAAGACCAAACAAACACGGAACAAAAACACAGGGTTGAAACCCAAGCAAAAGAGCGAGGAGTACCTCGAATAAATAACACGAGCCGCAATGATTATCGCACGGGACGAGACCCGTAGTCATCTGCGCAATCCACAAGCGCACGAAAGCCCAAAAACACACAGCACAGGTACTCACACGCACCAACGGACATAGTAACAATAATCGACCGGACAATGGTGAACAAAGGGCACACATATACAAATACAATCAGTGGGAATAGGGGCCAGGTGTGCGCAATGAAAGTTCCAGAGGGATCCGTGACAAAAGATACAAGCGTCCTTCCTAACTCAGTTGCGGCAGAGGAAGGAAATTGCTCAGGGATTTCATCATGAGGCCAATGATGACTTTAAAACAGTTACAGAGTTGAATGGCTGTGACAGGAGAAAACTGAGGATGTATCAACAACATTGTAGTTACTCCAAAATACTAACCTAATTAACAGAGTGAAAATAAGGATCCTGTTTGCAACAAGGCACTAAAGTAATACTGCAAAAAATGTGGTAAAGTAAATCACTTTTTGTCCTAAATACAAAGTGTTATTTTGGGGGGAAATCCAACACAACCCATTACTGAGTACCACTCTCCAAAGTATTGGCTCAG
The DNA here is from genome assembly GCF_029448725.1 of Salvelinus fontinalis. Lineage (NCBI taxonomy): Eukaryota > Metazoa > Chordata > Actinopteri > Salmoniformes > Salmonidae > Salvelinus > Salvelinus fontinalis. The sequence goes on from NC_074668.1 coordinate 39,054,494, forward strand.
CGGTGTGAATACTTATGTAAATGTTATATTTCTGTATTTCATTTTCAACAGATTTACAAACATTTCTAAAAGCATGTTTTCACTTTGTCATCATGGGGTATTGTGTGTAGATGGGTGAGCACATTTCTTTATGTAATCAATTTTGAAAGGCTGTAAAACAACAAAATGTGGAATAAGTGAAGGAGTATGAATACTTTCTGAAGGCATTGTATGTTGATTATGATATCATTGTGGTGGTGATAACTGTCCACAACTGTTTTACAAGTACCCGCTCTGATACCAAAACTGATAGCAGTATAAGTACAAGACACACATAGTGTCTGAGGGAGTAATAACACGGTCCCACCTGTGATCAAATAAAAAGGATCCAACCGATGCATTCCCCCAAAACACTGCTCCGACACTATCCCAAGAATAAACCCCAATGAAACAAAGAGAACGAGAACGCAAAGAAAAGTGCAGACGCATCCAGCTCCGGAGCAATTACCCCATGAAGCAACTTCTCAGCTCTCTGTGTCAGGCATGTCACAAAGTTATGTCAGGAGCAGAAAATATGCGGATTTAAACAAACGATTTTAATCAAGGCTGCGAGCGGCCGAGCCGGGCTGGGTGTCAGCCTTGATTTATTACCAGTAGACTATTAATGCACCACGAGGTGAGGGGGTCGCTGGCAGAGGAATAAAGGGATGGGGAGAGAGAGGGAGGGGTGGGGTGGGGGTAGAGGAGAGTGGGGGGAGGGAGGAAGGAGAGAAAGAGAGAGAGAGGGAGCGGGAAAGAGAGAGTGCGAGGGAGGGAGCGAGAAAAAGGGAGAGAGAGGGAGAGGGAGAGGGAGAGATTTTCAGGCCACAAAGAAACTATTGAACATGTAAACGCTCCTGTCTTTCTTTCTTCCCTTCATTCTCTCTCTCTTTTCCTCCCTCCCTCCCACCACCCACGTCTTCACGGTCTGACAGGGTGAGGAAGGAGGAGAGACAGACGAGAGGGAGGGAGAGGGATGGAAATTAAGGAATGGAGTCTGTTTTATGTGTGTGTGTGTGTGTGTGTGTGATTTGTCAAGGATTATTGGTGTTCTTGTGTGAGTGTACGTGAATGTGTGTGTGTTCATCTGTCTCTACAATGAACATTAAAGGTAGACCTACTGTATGGGATTTAATACATTAATACAACTGTGTGTGTGTGTGTGTGTGTGTGTGTGTGTGTGTGTGTGTGTGTGTGTGTGTGTGTGTGTGTGTGTGTGTGTGTGTGTGTGTGTGTGTGTGTGTGTGTGTGTGTGTGTGTGTGTGTGTGTGTGTGTGCGTGCGTGTGTGTGTTTGTTTCTGGGAAGTGAGTGCTCCTTTAGCAGGTGTTCCTTACTTGGTTGGATGTGTATGTTGAGCCCTCTGTGTGAGAGAGCTGAATAAGGCTGTTCTTCTCTCACCTCTTTATGGCTCTTTCACTTTATCCCCCCCCCCCACCCCCCCTCTCTCTCTCTCTCTCTCTCTCTCTCTCTCTCTCTCTCTCTCTTTCCTTCTCCATCTCTCTTTCATTCAGTGTACTATATAGGATTGGGTATAGGTTGCCACAGCCTCAGCCTTTGGGACATGGACACAGTTCTGAGCAGTGATGTAAAAAGTACTAAATTGTCATACTTGAGTAAAAGTAAAGATACCTTATTAGAAAATGACTCAAGTGAAAGGGAAAGTCACCCAGTGAAAAGGTACTTAAGTAAAAGTCTAAAAGTATTTGGTTTTAAATATAAGTATCAAAAGTAAATGTAATTGCTAAAACATACTTAAGTATCAAATGTAAAAGTATAAAAAAATTCAAATTCATATATTAAGCAAACCAGACTCCACCATTTTCTAGTTTTTTTAATTTACCGATAGCCAGGGGCATACTCCAACTCTCAGTAATCATTTACAAACGAAGCATGTGTGTTTAGTGAATCCGCCAGATCAGAGGCAGTAGGGATGACCAGGGATGTTCTCTTGATAAGTGCGTGAATTGGACCATTTTCCTGTCCTGCTAAGCATTCAAAATGTAACGGGTACTTTTGGGTGTCAATGAAAATATATGGAGTAAAAGGTAGATTATTTTCAAGGAATGTAGTGAAGTAAACGTAAATGTAGTCAAAAATATAAATAGTAAAGTAAAGTACAAATACCCCCCAAAACTGCTTAATTAGTACTTTATTGTATTTTTACTTAAGTACTTTACACCACTGGTGCTGAGTGAGCGTGTCTGTGTTTCAGGCTTTGAGGAGGGAGCTTTTCACTGACCTGACAGGAGGAATCAACCCTCTTTATATATATATATATACACACACGCGCGCACGCACGCACACGCACACGCACACGCACACACGCACACACACACACACACACACACACACACACACACACACACACACAGACACACACACACAGACACACACTTATACTTCTAAACATGAAAAGTGTATCATTAAGACATGTACAGTCAGAGTTATCCTACATTCCTCTTTGCATCATTTCTATCTGACAGCTAACATTTGTATAATAAGGATCGGACCCTTTTTTTCAATTTCAAAGATAATACAAAGAAAAAAACATGTGTTTTTAAATTGCAAGAGAAAGGCCAAAATATAATATTCCGGTTAGGCACAATTTAGATTTTGGCCACTAGATGGCATCAGTGTATGTGCAAAGTTTTAGACTGATTCAATGAACCATTGTATTTCTGTTCAAAATGTTGTATCAAGACTGCTCGCTCCTGTAGAGGATAACCTCTGCTCTGCCTTTCTGTCTGGGATTTCTGTGCTAAAATATGTCTTGAAATGAAATGTTCATCAGGGGGGAATTCCGACCTGAGTTAAGGCATGTAAATGGAAAGTAATTCCCTTTTTATGCACTTTTCTCTCTATGTGTATTCACCCGCTATTCTTTGGGGGTGGAGATCAAAGAAATTAAGGTGTGGCAGAGGTGTGTCTACAGATACACCATATTCTGACCTTGACTTAATTCCTTCATAATTCCAACACCTTTACGCACAATGAATAAGGTCAAGCAACCCGTTGGTTCCAAGTTGAAAAAGCATCAACTTTGCATCAACTTTTTTTTGGGGGGGGGGGGGGTAGAAATAATAGCATTCTGGCTTCCCGAGTGGCGCAGTGGCAGGCACGGCACCTGCAGGTTGACTTCGGTCGTCAGTGCTTGAGGTGTCTCTACAGATCTGGGTTCGATCCTAGGCTGTGTCACAACCGGGTGTGACCGGGAGTCCCATAGGACGGCGCACAATTGGCCCAGTGTTGTCTAGGTTAGGGGAGGGTTTGGTCGGGGGGGGGGCTTTACTTGGCTCTAGTGACTCCTTGTGGCGAGCCGGGAGCCTGCAGGCTGACCTCGGTCATCAGTTGAACAGTGCCGTGATTTATGATTTCTCGAATGTTTTGATTATATGCCCAGACTAGACTATGTCAATCTCGACAAACAGACAATACATCCTTCCCCAGCTTGTAGGCTTAGAGCATGGGGGGTGGAAACATCATGCTTTGGGGCTGTTTTTCTGCCAAGGGACCAGGACGACTGATCCGTGTAAAGGACAGAATGAATGGGGCCATGTATCGTGAGATTTTGAGTGAAAACCTCCTTCCATCAGCAAGGGCATTGAAGATGAAACGTGGCTGGGTCTTTCAGCATGATCCCAAACACACCGCCCGGGCAACGAAGGAGTGGCTTCGTAAGAAGCATTTCAAGGTCCTGGAGTGGCCTAGCCAGTCTCCAGATCTCCACCCCATTGAAAATCTTTGGAGGGAGTTGAAAGTCTGTGTTGCCCAGCAACAGCCCCAAAACATCACTGCTCTAGAGGAGATCTGCATGGAGGAATGGGCCAAAATACCCGCAACAGTGTGTGAAAACCTTGTGAAGACTTACAGAAAACGTTTGACCTCTGTCATTGACAACAAAGGGTATATAACAAAGTATTGAGATAAACTTTTGTTATTGACCAAATACTTATTTTCCACCATAATTTGCAAATAAATTCATTAAAAATCCTACAATGTGATTTTCTGGATTTTTTTCTCTCATTTTGTCTGTCATAGTTGAAGTGTACCTATGATGAAAATTACAGGCCACTCTCATCTTTTTAAGTGGGAGAACTTGCACAATTGGTGGCTGACTAAATACTTTTTTGCCCCACTGTAGATCTGGGGAAGGCTACCAAAACATGTCTGCAGCATTAAAAGTCTCCAAGAACACAGTGGCCTCCATCATTCTTAAATGGAAGACTCTTCCTAGAGCTGGCCGCCAGGACAAACTGAGCAATCGGGGGAGAAGGGCCTTGGTCAGGGGGGTGACCAAGAATCCAATGGTCACTCTGACAGAGCTCCAGAGTTCTGCAGCACTCCACCATCAGGCCTTTATGGCCCGACGGAAACCACTCCTCAGTAAAAGGTACATGACAGCCCGCTTGGAGTTTCTCAAAAGGCACCTAAAGACTCTCAGGCCATGAGAAACAAGATTCACTGGTTTAATGAAACCAAGATCGAACTCTTTGGCCTGAATGCGTCAGCGTCCCGTCTGGAGGAAACTTGGCACCATCCCTACGGTGAAGCATGGTGGTGGCTGAATCATGCTGTGGGGATGTTTTTCAGCAGCAGGGACTGAGAGACTAGTCAGGATCGAGGGAACGATGAACGGAGAACAGTAGGAGATATCCTTGATGAAAACCTACTCCAGAACACTCAGGACATCAGACTGTGGCAAAGATTAATCTTCCAACAGGACAACGACTCTAAGCACACAGCCAAGATAATTCAGGAGTGTCCTTGAGTGGCCCAGCCAGAGCCCGGACTTGAACCCGGTCAAATATCTCTGGAGAGACCTGAAAATGGCTGTGCAGTGACGCTCCCCATCCAACCTGACAGAGCTTGAGAGGACCTGCAGAAAAGAATAGGAGACACTCCCCAAACACAGTTGTGCCAAGCTTGTAGCGTCATACCCAAGAAGACTAGAGGCTGTAATCACTTCCAAAGGTGCTTCAACAAAGTGCTGAGTATAGGGCCTGAATACTTATGTAAATGTGATATTTTTTAACATTTGAAAACATTTCTAAAAACCAGTTTTTGCTTTGTCATTATGGGGTATTGTGTGTAGATTGTTGGGGGGGAACTATTTAATCAATTTTAGAATAAGGCTGTAACGTAACAAAATGTGGAAAACTGTGTACTTAAAAACACTTTTCTTTGTGTTTCGATGTGTAATATATGCAAAACTTTATAGGTAATTTTTTTTGGGGGGGGGGGGGGGGGGGGGGGGGTTAGGCTACATTCCTAAAACAATAATTGTCCAGCTCACGGTTCAGCTGTCAGAGATTTGAGAACTAAATGTATCAGGGCATTGCGTGAAAAGACCTATAGGTGTCACGCCTGTTCCCGCTCTCCCTCTCCTGCTCTCGATGGCACCAGACTGCCTATCATTACGCACACCTGTACCCTTCATTACGCGCACCTATGCCCCGTTGGACCCACCTGAACTCTATCGTTATTTAGCTGTCTGTTTCCTCTGTTTTGTCCCTGTGTCTGCACTGATGCCGTTACTTTGTCCCCTGTCCAGACATTGTTCCTATCCTGTTTCATGTCCATTATGTATTAAATGTTCTTCCTGTCCGGCTCCCACATCTCAGCGGGATCATCAGGTTCGTTGGGCTTCTACGTCCCAGCTGGCTTGTCCAGTGCCCAGGCCTGGGCCGGCCCGTCAGGCTCGCCCAGTTGGGACGCCGTTTGGCGCCCCTAGAGGGGGGGTACTGTCACGCCTGCTCCAGTTCTCCCTCTCCTGCGCTCGATTGCGCCAGACTGCCTATCATTACGCACACCTGTCCCCTTCATTACGCGCACCTGTGCCTCATTGGACCCACCTGAACTCTATCGTTATTTGATTGCCTCCACTTTATCTGTCTGTTTCCTCTGTTTGATCCCTGTGTCTGTACTGATGCTGTTACTTTGTCCCCTGTCCAGACGCTGTTCCTGTCCTGTTTCATGTCCGTTATGTATTAAATGTTCTTCCTGTACCTGCTTCCTGTGTCCAGCGTCGATCCTTACAGTAGGCTTATGTATCCACTGTATGATATTCATATTTTATATATACAGTACCAGTCAAAAGTTTGGACACACGTACTCATTCCAGGGTTCTTCTTTATTTTTACTATTTTCTACAGTAAAGTGAAGACATCAAAACTATGAAATAACACATATGGATCATGTAGTAACCAAAAACGTGTTAAACAAATCAAAATATATTTTATATTTGAGATTCTTTAAAGTAGCCACCCTTTGCCTTGATGACAGTTTTGCACACTCTTGGCATTCTCTCAACCAGCTTCACCTGGAATGCTTGGAACAGTCTTGAAGGAGTTCCCACACATGTTGAGCATTTTTTGGCTGCTTTTCCTTTACTCTGCGGTCCAACTCATCCCAAACCATCTCAATTTGGTTGAGGTCGGGTGATTGTGGAGGCCAGGTCGTCTGATGCAGCACTCCATCACTCTCCTTCTTGGTCAAATAGCCCTTACAGAATGAATTAAACCACCATTTTCTTAAATTCTAACTAAAAGGTGCACCGTATTTAATGTTTTCGAACAATTTCGGACCACAAAACAGCTATTGATTTAAAACGACAGAGAGCAAGTCGCAAAGAAAACAGGAGCTGCCTCCACTACTTCAACGTCAACATCATCAAATCACCCCTGCTTAGTCTAATACAGGGAAAACCAAAAACGATTTAGTCCAATCAACGTAAGCTTAATATGATGTGGTTGTCCATGGTTGTGATTTGTGTGTGTGTGTGTGTGTGTGTGTGTGTGTGTGTGTGTGTGTGTGTGTGCGTGCGTGCGTGCGTGCGTGCGTGTGTGTGTACGTGTGTGTACATGTGTGTGCATGCGCATTTATGCAAGTAAAAAAAAAGACTCACCCTACTTGTAGAGAAATGCCAATGCCATCCTCCTCTCTTTCATGTTGACAAAGCCGTCTGTCACTCTGTCATACAGTACACACTTTTATTTTTTGTTGTCCTAGACTACCTGGCTAAAATGCTTGCTCGCTAGCCTAACTTCCACTCATGGGCAACGTTAGCTAGTTAACATTAGCCTTCTACATCTAGCTACATATTGAACTTCCATCCTCTTAGGCCAGGGGCACATCAATGTATGAGTTATTGGTTGGATCAGAATCGCCGTTATAATCATTGGCCAGTACAGAGAATTAAGTAAAACCACAAGTCCAAATCCCTATCTCCATCCATGGCTAATTTAGGAAAGGGACAATTTTAGCTAGCCACCGGAGGACAACAACACAACGAGATGCAACAATTCAAGTTTTTCTGTCAGTGACGCATGCTCTCAACGGGAGTTGATAAGAGTGACGTCAAAATCCAAGCTGGCTTCCCTTGACACCTTTTTGTTTTGGTGTGCCAGGAACATTCACAGTTGAGCTCGCTCAGTTTAGCTCAACGCTGATTGGCACATTCTTAATACTTCTTTTAAATCAAGGGAGGCCAGATGCTCGCTGGCTTCCCTTGCCTTTAATGCTACGGACGGAAACAGTGTCACACTCATTTGGACCAGAAAGTATCAGATAGATGGCCTACCCGTAGAGAGACAGAGGGGCGCTATTTTGATCACTCGGATGCTTTCTTCTGTAAAATACATTCAGCCTCTTGCTAATTGAAGGAAAATTATGAAACACAGATTGGCGAAAGATAAAATAATGTTTTTTTTAATGGTACATTTTTGCGGGAAGCCTAGCTTCTCTTGGCATCCATGAATACACTCCACTGCCCACAAAGTAAGTCTGAATACCAAATACGTGCGTAGGAAAGGCATGAATAGGAAAGGCATGAATTCCTAAATCAGGATCGGGCCCTAAGCAGGTAAAGACTCAACTTTTTTATTTTTTATTACTATTCACAACCATAAATAATAGACAAGATAAGCACCAATTGGTGCTGAAAGGAGATGAATATGCATGTATTTAGGCCTACGTGGCTTTCTTTCATTGATCCCTAATATTCTGAACCGTTCTCTCCATATATTCAAGTCTGACGAGAAAATACAAATTAAGCTTAGATAAATGTACTGAAAACCCTATTGAATGAAAACTCCAAGAGAAAATATTTTGGCCAGCAAGTAGGAGGGTTTTCAGAAGTTGAATGACATTGATTCAGCAACCGCAAGGGAACCACGCCTGGTGGTAAGTCTGAATACCAGCGTAGGAAAGGCGTGCAAAAGAAAAGCTGAGGAGCATAGCAAGAACAGATTGGGCCCCAGGAGCATAGCAAGAACAGATGAATGATTGTGTGTGTTTTTGCATGCTTGCGCAGGTGTGTGTGTGTATATCTGTGTCTATAGATAGTACATTTCAGTGGGTTGGTCCGATGACCATCTTCCCTGAAACCCTCTGCTAAGCGATCAGCCACAGATTCCTGTCACGACGGGAACAAGCCCGGCCCATACCGTGTCTCCATGAGACTGTCAATCATTTGGTCACCTGTCAGGGCACCTGACACCAGCCTGAGCCCAGAATGTCTCCATCAGCCCCTCATCTCCCTCTCCCTCTCTTCCCTCATCTCATCGCCTACTCTCTCTCCATCCCTCTCTCAGCCCTTGTCTGGCCAATTCCTTACTGGTCAGCAACAGACAAGAAAAATGTGCGGGGTTTCAGTAGTGTGTGTGGCATGTGTGTGTGTGTGTGTGTACGTGTGTGGTTTGAGCTTGTGTATTTGTGTTTGGGTCAGTGAATGAGGACTGAAGTGAGCTTGTTTTGATCCTCTCCCATCACCAGTTTGGCAGCTCGCTCTGTCTGTCTGTCTCCCTCTCCTTCTTTCTTCTTCTCTCTCTCCCTCTCCATCTCTCTGTCACTTGTCTCTCAAAGACAGATGAGAAGCTGTCATCCTGTGAAGAGGTGTCTGTTGTGTGTGTGTGTGTGTGTGTGTGTGTGTGTGTGTGTGTGTGTGTGTGTGTGTGTGTGTGTGTGTGTGTGTGTGTGTGTGTGTGTGTGTGTGTGTGTGTGTGTGTGTGTGTGTGTGTGTGTGTGTGTGTGTGTGTGTGTGTGTGTGTGTGTGTGTGTGTGTGTGTGTGTGTGTGTGTATATGCGAGTGTGTGTGTGCATATGCGAGTGTGTTTGTGTGTATGTTTGTGTGTCTGTTCAGCTGTGTGTGGCTGAATCAATCAGAGGTCAAACAAGGTGGAAACATGCATTGATAAGGCAGTTAATGAAGTGATTGACAGGATCAATGCAGACCTCTGGGGGACAATGAGTTCCATTGTGTGTGTGCATGTGTGTGTGCGTGCTGCAGGCGTGTGCACAGATAGAGGTCTAGGGGTGCCTGAGCACCTGCCCGTTTGCCTTCCTATGAGAAACGTACCCTTTCAGATTGGTGGGATTTTATAATGAATACATATTTATTTAGCTTTTAGTCTCTTTTCTCTCCTGTTATTTTACATTGAAATAATTGGCTAACAAATATATTCAAATATATCCCTCCACGCTCCTCTACCCCCATGCGAGCTTACACTGCACTCCTCCTGCTGCTGCAGGCAGAAGCTACCGGCGCTGAGCGGTAGTATGATTAGTGGCTGCTTTTTGAGTTGCATGTGGTCTGTCACGGTCAGGGACAGGGAAGGGTTTAATTCAACTGTTTGTTCGTAGGCCTACGAGGCAGTTGTTAGCAGCAGAACAAACTCCAATCACAGGTAAAAAGTAGCTCAATTGTTTCAACTGCATGGTTTCCAGTTCGATCGCTAACAAGGTGATTCACATCATCTACATTCGCTATGATCCGCTGATAGCCCACCCTTCTTTCCCTTCTCTGTGAGCAAACGGCTACGTAGTGTTAACTGCTCCCTCCACTCCCTCATCCATCACATCGACGGCACAATGAAACAATGATGTCACCCCACTGCACAGGGCCTTCCAACTTGTTTAGGTCTTATAGTCGGAGGAATGTCAAGCAGGAATAGTAGACTGTAATGTAATGATTGATTTATGTATATTTTATATTTGAGTGATTGAAGACTACTACATACTACTCCGACAGAACATATCCACAAACACTCTTCAGCCAGCAATGATATCAGAGAATCATAGTCAATTCTCTGCTGTTTGGTAGATTAAATGCTGTTTGCAGAATTGTTAGGGGACAAAACATGAATTAGTGTACCTGCAATTTCTTTCAGCAATGGCCACACACACTGTGCTCAGAATTAGGTTTGGCACTAACAAGATACCGTAGATCTTGAATCTCTTGAACTTCTCGTCTCGTAAGGACACAGGGCACGTTATGAATATGTATCACATGTATACATAGCTAGTGGATTATCATCTATCTACCGCTCTCTCTCGACCTCCTCGGTCCTTCGCTCCTAGTCCCTCTGTCTTCCTCTCTTCCCTCTCTCCTCTCAGCTGTTCAAATATTACCCTTCTATTTATACTCTGCTTGGGGAAATATTTACCCATGGCTGTTGGAGCAGAAGGATATGAATGGGCATCATTTCAGCTTGTCAAATTAGCCGCCCCTCACTGCCTGCTAATGTCTCTGTAATTGGAATGCTGGCAGGGCCGGCGGTCTGCTTGCTCTGCTCCGTGCCGCGCTGTGTTGTCATGTGGGTCACGTGTTGGTAATGCTGCTAGCTGCTGGGAGGTGGTGGTGTGTGTGGTGGTGGAGCAGAGATAGGCTGCCTGCACCACGGGTGGTGATGTTATGCCATTGTTTTGGGCCACGTTGGTAACTGTTGTCATGTAGCTAGGCCTGTTGTGTTGTGTCGTGTTCTATGGGGCTATTTATGGATATTGAGTGGATGATAATCCGGCAAAGACTGACAATGTGTTGTCATCAAAACTTAGCAGGCAGATGTTAGTGCTTATGTGATGAGAAGCTGAAATGCTGGACTGGGAAGGACAGACACGCCATAATATCACAGTCAACAAATATTGAGCCACAAACTGAATCAAGATGGCAACACAATAGAAACACATACTGTAGCATTTCTCCTTAGGTGAGGTATAAAGTGGAGAGAGAGAGAGAGAGACAGGTAGGAAGAGAATAGGGTGAGAGAGAGGGAGGAGAGAAGAAAGGCAGCCGGGCTGATATTGATCTTCTGGCAAAGAGATTGATAGAGCAATAAAGAGCTGAAGAGAGGAGAGGAGAGACGAGAAGAGGGGAGAGGGGAGGAGGGCGGGGAAGACGGGAAGGTGAGAGGGAGGATTGGAGGGCAAGAGATGGATGGATGGACGTCTGGCTCACTGGCATTAATAAGTAAGGGGAGAGAGGGAGGGAAAGCGAGATGGAGGGAGAGAAAGAGACGATACATTACTGTGAAAAATGGAGGTGGTGTTGATGAGGTGGCCAGAGAGTGACATCATTTTAGAGGTTAGAGTGCAGACGCCTCCAGTTCTTAATTGGGTCAAGGAGAGGAGAACGAGAGAGCGAGGGACAGGTCTGAACGATGGATTAGTATGTGGAGGTAGTGAGAAAGGGGAAAAGAGAGAAGGGAGAAGAGAGGGGGGGAGGGAAAGAACGAGAAAGAGAGGGAGAGAGAGGGCTCACTGATTGGATTTTATATCGTGCTTGGTTTTTCTTAGGGTCCATGCATTACACAGTAGCCAGCTCAGACACCAAAGGTGACCCCCAGCTGCCTAATGGCACAATACATATTCTATAATGAAGTCACCACCAGGGCCCCACCATGCCTGAACTGTGTATCTCTGCTGCTCTTTCTCTCTCTCAAGCACACACACATGCATACGAACACGCACGCCTGCACGCACCCACACACCCACGCACACAAACCCCAGTACGCAGGGAAACACACACCTAAATTACCTTGGGTGATGCATAAAGCTTTCACGCAACACTGAGTAGGAAAATAGTTACAGTAAGTGATGCAAGAGAAGCGGGTGTTTGGAGGATATATTGGCACAGGTGTTGTTAGGCCCGAAACAAAGTCAAGGCAAACCGTGCCAATATATCCTCCAAACACCGGCTTCGAGGGCATTATCACTTTTATACAACAGGTTACCAAATCATTAAAATAATGATTGACATATTTTCATTAAAAAGTTATTTTGATTAATTTATTAATACCGTTTCAGACTTCCACGAGATATAGTCCCGAAACACATCTCTAAGGTTACCACCCAGTCGTTCGACCCAGTCATTCGTTCTAAATGTTCCATTGCCATACTGGCTGGCAACGTTCTGATCCCTTGCTTGCTAGCTAGCCAACTACGGCTAACTTACAGTCACGTTAAACAGTGTAGCCAGAACAACAGGAAAGTAGCTGCATTTGCATTTGTTTAAGCTGTTTTCTAGTGACATTTATTTGGATACATCCATAACAATGAGCTAATGATGCGTGATTTCGCCTGGCATAGAAAATGTGCTCTCTCGTCAGGACACTGTTGTTCAGAGGAGCTAGCCAACCACACAGCTAACACAATCACTTCAAACTGAAGCGGGAAAAACAGCAAACTAGCTGCACGTTTCGTTTGATCTGTTTTCTATTTCTTTGCACATATCCATACAAATGATGCCAGCTGATTCATGATTTCTACTGGCTGAAAAACGCTGCCTGTTTGTCTGTCTCGTCCTGACTCCCGACATGTTCATTACTATGGGACAACTGGCGATCCAACTTCAATATTGAAACAATGTTGCAAATGTTCGAGAGGCAGACAGCAAGGTTTATACAAATCTCCGCTGTTGAAAATTAAAGTCTGAAAGAAATGTGAGGTTATGTCTAGATGCTTTTTATAGTGGAGAACAACTTTATACATTTCCTGGCTGGGCTGATGAGACGCGCAGAGGATCAACGTCATAGCTTTAGCCGGTGGTAACTTGTGGAATAAACACCGGCTGGAATGTGATTTTAACCAATCAGCATCCAGGATTAGACCCACAGGACTCATTCAGAGAGAGGCCATTTTACATCTCCTACTCCTATTCAATTAAGAGAGTTTTCTAACCCTCACTCTGTCTCTCTCTAGTTTTATCATGTGGAGCAGCAGGTGTAATTTAATAAGAGGTGTGTACAGAGTGAATATGTCAGAGTGTGTGGTGTGTGTGCCGCGTGCGTGTGTATGAGCAGAGGACAGACACTATCATTACAGAGAGGGTGTGGTGGTGACACATGATGCATTGCCCAGGCAGCATTGATCTGGCCTCTGCAATGGTGAGGTGTCTGGGTAAGCCTTACAGATGGAGTGTTTGTTTGTTTGTTTGTTTGTGTGTGTGTGTGTGTGTGTGTGTGTGTGTGTGTGTGTGTGTGTGTGTGTGTGTGTGTGTGTGTGTGTGTGTGTGTGTGTGTGTGTGTGTGTGTGTGTGTGTGTGTGTGTGTGTGTGTGTGTGTGTGTGTGTGATGTATGGGTGCGTGGCATGGCGGCCGGGCACAGCCATCACTCAGGTACGGAGGACTAATGGAGGGGACGAGGCAGACAGCCACTGATGGATGGCCTGTCCCAGCACACACAAACACACACACAACGCAACTCCACAGTGGCACTCATCAGATAACAGCACTAATGTCTGACCTCCTTAACTCAGCACATGCCCTTCACCTGGAGAGAGAGAGTGAGGGAGAGGGAGTTAGGGGGAGACAGAGGGGGGACAGGTATATAGAGAGAGGGAGAGAGAGAGGGAGAGAGAGAGAGAGAGAGAGAGAGAGAGAGAGAGAGAGAGAGAGAGAGAGAGAGAGAGAGAGAGAGAGAGAGAGAAAGAAAGAGAAAGAGAGAGAGAGAGAGGGAGTGACTTTTATTCATGAGAGCTTTACACAGCATCTATGGGTATTAACCCTTTTTGCCTTGTATTTTCCCCTTAGAGTGGAAGCAGTGCAACTAAAATGTGTATTTCTGTGTTGTTGGCACACCTAAAAGTCTGCCAATAGGATCTCAGTTCCCCTTTTGCATCACCACAGATTCTAAACATGATGGACTCACAAGCACACACACAACTAGTATCGCACCAACAGGCATACATACACACGATGCATAGAACAAACAGATATACGCACATGCAAAACACACTCTCAAAAAAAGAGTCTCACACACACACACACACACACACCTGCGCACACAGCGAGTGAACCCACATGTGTTTCATATTGCTGTAGCCGCAATACATGGCTTCCTTCACTCTCCATTAGGTTCCATCTGAATGAAATGCTCAGAGACATTAAGGTGATGTTACAGGCCAATAAAGTATTTAAAGACCCCTGGGGCTGGCCGTGCAGGGGACTGCAGGGAGGGGAGAGGACAGGGGACTGCAGGGAGGGGAGAGGACAGGGGACTGCAGGGAGGGGAGAGGACAGGGGACTGCAGGGAGGGGAGAGGACAGGGGAATGCTGGGGGGAGAGAGGACAGGGGACTGCAGGGAGGGGAGAGGACAGGGGAATGCTGGGGGGAGAGAGGACAGGGGACTGCAGGGAGGGGAGAGGACAGGGGAATGCTGGGGGGAGAGAGGACAGGGGACTGCAGGGAGGGGAGAGGACAGGGGAATGCTGGGGGGGAGAGGACAGGGGACTGCAGGGAGGGGAGAGGACAGGGGAATGCTGGGGGGAGAGAGGACAGGGGACTGCAGGGAGGGGAGAGGACAGGGGAATGCTGGGGGGGGAGAGGACAGGGGACTGCAGGGAGGGGAGAGGACAGGGGAATGCTGGTGGGGGAGAGGACAGGGGACTGGAGGGAAGGGAGAGGACAGGGGACTGGAGGGAGGGGAGAGGAGAGGACAGGGGACTGGAGGGAAGGGAGAGGACAGGGGAATGCTGGGGGGGGAGAGGACAGGGGACTGGAGGGAAGGGAGAGGACAGGGGACTGGAGGGAGGGGAGAGGACAGGGGAATGCTGGGGGGAGAGAGGACAGGGGACTGCTGGGGGGAGAGAGGACAGGGGACTGCAGGGAGGGGAGAGGACAGGGGAATGCTGGGGGGGGAGAGGACAGGGGACTGGAGGGAAGGGAGAGGACAGGGGACTGGAGGGAGGGGAGAGGACAGGGGACTGGAGGGAAGGGAGAGGACAGGGGAATGCTGGGGGGAGAGAGGACAGGGGACTGCAGGGAGGGGAGAGGACAGGGGACTGCAGGGAGGGGAGAGGACAGGGGACTGCAGGGAGGGGAGAGGACAGAGGACTGCAGGGAGGGGAGAGGACAGGGGACTGGAGGGAGGGGAGAGGACAGGGGACTGGAGGGAAGGGAGAGGACAGGGGACTGGAGGGAGGGGAGAGGACAGGGGACTGGAGGGAAGGGAGAGGACAGGGGAATGCTGGGGGGAAAGACGACAAGGGAGGCTGGGGGGAGAGGTGGCACAAAACAGACCTCCCCTCCCTCTGTTATAAAGGCACAATAGACCTTAACACACAACACAGTAGGCCTTAACAACACGACACAGTAGGCCTTAACAACACGACAGAGTAGGCTTAACAACACGACACAGTAGGCCTTAACAACATGACACAGCAGGCCTTAACAACACGACACAGCAGGCCTTAAAAACACGACAGAGTAGGCTTAACAACACGACACAGTAGGCCTTAACACAAGACACAGTAGGCCTTAACAACATGACACAGCAGGCCTAAACAACACGACACAGTAGGGCCTTAACAACACGACACAGTAGGCTTCAACAACAAGACACAGTAGACCTACTCAACACAACAAGACACAGTAGACCTTAACAACATGACACAGTAGGCCTTAACAACACGACACAGAAGACCTACTCAGCACAACACGACACGGTAGACCTAAACAACACAACACGGCACAGCAGGCCTAAACAACGAACCAAACGACACAGTAGGACTACACAACACAACACGACACAGTAAGCCAAAACAACGCAACATGACACAGTAGGTCTACACAACATGACAATATGGCTTACTCAACACAAAACAACACAGTAGGCATACACAACACATCACGACACAGTAGGCATACACAACACAACATGACACAGTAGGCCTAAACATTTTAAAGACCCCTGGGGCTGGCCGTGCGTGGACTGCAGGGAGGGGAGAGGACAGGGGAATGCTGGGAAGAGAGAGGACAGGGGAATGCTGGGGGGAGAGGACAGGGGACTGCAGGGAGGGGAGAGGACAGGGGACTGCTGGGAAGAGAGAGGACAGGGGACTGGAGGGAGGGGAGAGGACAGGGGACTGCAGGGAGGGGAGAGGACAGGGGACTGCAGGGAGGGGAGAGGACAGGGGACTGCTGGGAAGAGAGAGGACAGGGGACTGCTGGGAAGAGAGAGGACAGGGGACTGCTGGGAAGAGAGAGGACAGGGAACTGCTGGGAAGAGAGAGGACAGGGGACTGATGGGAAGAGAGAGGACAGGGGAATGCTGGGAAGAAAGAGGACAGGGGAATGCTGGGAAGAGAGAGGACAGGGGACTGCTGGGAAGAGAAAGGACAGGAGAGGACAGGGGGAGAGGTAGCACAATACAGACCTCCCCTCCCTCTGTTATATATTCATGTCAGCTTTCTTTTAGGGCTCTATTCAATCCGCATTGCGGAAGTTCAGCTTTACAAAATTATTGACATTTAAAGGCAATGCATGGCGGAGCAATCGGATATTAACATTACATTTCTATCACGGAATCTGTAACGCTTCAACGATATGGATTAAATAGAGCCCTTAGTCTATGCCCTGTCTTTTGTTTCTTTTTGAATTTATTTTCTATACTGGAGCTTACAGTAGGCCTTAACAACACGACACAGTAGGCCTTAACAACACGACACAGTAGGCCTTAACAACACGACACAGTAAGCTTAACAATACGACACAGTTGGCCTTAGCATACGACACAGTAGGCCTTAACACACAACACGACAGCCCTTAACAACACGACACAGTAGACCTTAACAACACGACACAGTAGGCCTTAACAACACGACACAGTACACCTACTCAACACAACATGACACAGTAGGCCTAAACAACACAACATGACACAGCAGGCCTAAACAACGCAACACGACAAAGTAGGCCTACACAACACAACACGACACAGAAGGGCCTACAGAACACAACATGACACAGTAGAGCTTAACAACACGACAGAGTAGGCCTTAACAACACAACACAGTAGGCCTTAACATACGACACAGTAGGGCCTTAACACGACACAGTAGGCCTTAACACACGACACAGTAGGGCCCTAACAACACGGCAGAGTAGGCTTAACAACACGACACAGTAGGCCTTAACAACACAACACAGTAGGCTTAACAACACAACACAGCAGGCCTTAACAACACGACACAGTAGGCCTTAACAACACGACACAGTAGGCCTTAACAACACGACACAGTACACCTACTCAACACAACATGACACAGTAGGCCTAAACAACACAACATGACACAGCAGGCCTAAACAACGCAACACGACAAAGTAGGCCTACACAACACAACACGACACAGAAGGGCCTACAGAACACAACATGACACAGTAGAGCTTAACAACACAACACAGTAGGCCTTAACATACGACAGAGTAGGGCCTTAACACGACACAGTAGGCCTTAACACACGACACAGTAGGGCCCTAACAACACGGCAGAGTAGGCTTAACAACACGACACAGTAGGCCTTAACAACACAACACAGTAGGCTTAACAACACAACACAGTAGGCCTTAACACACGACACAGTAGGCCTTAACAACACGACACAGCAGGGCTTAACAACACGACACAGCAGGCCTTAACAACACGACACAGCAGGCCTTAACAACACGACACAGTAGGCCTTAACACACGACACAGTAGGCCTTAACAACATGACACAGCAGGGCTTAACAACACGACACAGCAGGCCTTAACAACATGACACAGTAGTCCTTAACAACACGACACAGTAGACTTAACAACACAACACAGTAGGCCTTAACACACGACACAGTAGGCTTTAACAACACGACTCAGCAGGGCTTAACAACACGACACAGTAGACCTTAACAACACGACAGAGTGGACTTAACAACACGACACAGTAGGCCTTAACACAGAACACAACAGGCCTTAACAACACGACACAGCAGGCCTTAACAACACGACACAGCAGGCCTTAACAACACGACACAGCAGGCCTTAACAACACAACACAGTAGGCTTCAACAACACGACACAGTAGGCTTCAACAACAAGACACAGTAGACCTACTCAACACAACAAGACACAGTAGACCTTAACAACACGACACAGTAGGCCTTAACAACACGACACAGTAGACCTACTCAACACAACACGACACAGTAGACCTAAACAACACAACATGACACAGCAAGCCTAAACAACGCAATACAACAAAGTAGGCCTACACAACACAACACGACACAGTAGGCCTTAACAACACGACAGAGTAGGCTTAACAACACGGCACAGTAGGACCTTAACAACACGACACAGTAGCCTTAACAACACGACACAGCAGGCCTTAATACACGACACAGTAGGTCTTAACAACACGATACAGCAGGCCTTAACAACACGACACAACACAGCAGGACTGAACAACACAACATGACACAGTAGACCGAAACAACGCAACACAACAAAGTAGGCCTACACAACACAACACAGAAGGTCCTACAGAACACAACATGACACAGTAGAGCTTAACAACACGAAAGAGTAGGCTTAACAACACGACACAGTAGGCCTTAACATACAACACAGTAGGGCCTTAACATGTGGCACAGTAGGCCTTAACAACACGACACAGTAGGCCTTAACAACACGACAGAGTAGGCTTAACAACTTGACACAGTAGGCCTTAACACACGACACAGTAGGCTTAACAACACGACACAGCAGGCCTTAAAAACACAACAGAGTAGGCTTAAGATAACGACACAGCAGGCCTTAACAACACGACACAGTATGCTTCAACAACACGACACAGTAGGCTTCAACAACAAGACACAGTAGACCTACTCAACACAACAAGACACAGTAGACCTAAACAACACAACATGACACAGCAAGCCTAAACAACGCAACACAACAAAGTAGGCCTACACAACACAACACGACACAGTAGGCCTTAACAACACGACAGAGTAGGCTTAACAACACGACACAGAAGGCCTTAACAACACGACACAGCAGGCCTTAACCTGTTGAGGCTGGGGGCGCTGTTGTCACTATTTATGCTAATCGTGTAATTTTTGAAACGGCTTCCCACAAAATTCTTGATCGTACAATATGCATATTATTATTATTATTATTGGATAGAAAACAGTCTATAGTTTCTATAGGAGTTGAAATTTTGTCTCTAAGTGGAACAGAACCCATTCTACAGCAATTTCCCTGACATGGAGTCAGATTTCAGAAAGTTTGGCCCCTGATCTGGAGTCAGTTAAAAGGCCACTGTTATTGCTATGAGTATACGGACACTGCTTACGTCTTCCCCTGGATGCCTTTACGTGATGACGATTTGAATGGGGTCGATTGCGCGTTCACAGGCACTATAAATTAAAAAACCCTGTAGCTAGCAACTCTTTTTTTGGTGCGTCACGCGCGTGGAGGACACCGACCCGCACCTGTTCCAAGCATTAGTGTTGGGAGTAATCTTTCTCCGGTCATGTTAAGACTCGTTATAGGAGTTAAAAACATCATAAGGTAGTTAATTTAAAGCGTTTTATAGCAATTTATATCCGTTTAGTGCGATTTTGGGACATTTATTTCTGAAACGCTGTGAATCGCCGGGCACGCTTCCAGTTCATGCTGAACGCAGTTGGCATTTCCACTTGGCAAGAGGACAGCTTTCCACCAAAAGACGATTAGACCCAAGAAAGGATCCTTTGCCCAAGATACTGATGGAAGAACAGCTCAAAGTAGGACATTTTTATTATGATAAATCGTGTTTCTGTCGAAAAATGTTAGTGGCTTAGGACGCCATGTTTTTTGACGTAGCTTCGCTTGGCGCAAACTGTATTGAAAGTAAGGATAACAACACGACACAGTAGGCCTTAACACACGACACAGTAGGCTTAACAACACGACACAGTAGGCCTTAACAACACAACACTGTAGGACTTAACCTGTCTAGGACTAGGGTGCCGCTAGCGGCACTCCCCCCCCACCCCCACTGAAAAGGCAGAGCCGCGAAATTCAAAAACATTTTTTTTTTAAATATTTAACTTTCACACATTAAAGTCCAATACAGCTAATGAAAGACACAGATCTTGTGAATCCAGCCAACATGTCCGATTTTTAAAATGTTTTACAGGGAAGACACAATATGTAAAGATGTACATCTATTACCTAAAAACACATTAGCATAATCCACCATCTTTTATTTGTCCACCAACACCAGTAGCTATCACCAATTCGGCTAAACTAAGATATTTATAGCCCCTAACCAAGAAAAAAACTCATCAGATGACAGTCTGATAACATATTTATGGTATGGGATAGGTTTTGTTAGAAAAATGTGCATATTTCAGGTAGATGGCATAGGTTACAATTGCACCCACCGTCACAAATGGACTAGAATAACTACATTGAGCAACGTGTTTACCTACTTACTAATCATCAAACATTTCGTAAAAATACACAGCATACACTAATCGAAAGACACAGATCCTGTGAATACAGACAATATTTCAGATTTTCTAAGTGTCTTACAGCGAAAACACAATAAATCGTTATATTAGCATAGCACAGGTGCAAACATTACCCCAGCATTAATTCTAGCCAAAGTGAGCGTCAACATCGCCAAAATATATTATTTTTTTCACTAACCTTCTCAGAATTCTTCAGATGACACCCCTGTAACATCACATTACAACATGCATATACAGTTTGTTCGAAAATGTGCATATTTAGCCACCAAAATCATGGTTAGACAATGGGAAATGTAGCCCAGCTGGTGAGAAAATGTCCGTGCGCCATATTAGACAGTGATCTACTCGTATACATAAATACTCATAAACGTGACTAAAAAATATAGGATGGACAGCGATTGATAGACAATTTAATTCTTAATACAATCGCAGAATTACATTTTTTTAATTATCCTTACTTTTCAATACAGTTTGCGCCAAGCGAAGCTAAGTCAAAAAAAATGGCGTCCTAAGCCACTAACATTTTTCGACAGAAACACGATTTATCATAATAAAAATGTCCTACTTTGAGCTGTTCTTCCATCAGTATCTTGGGCAAAGGATCCTTTCTTGGGTCTAATCGTCTTTTGGTGGAAAGCTGTCCTCTTGCCATGTGGAAATGCCAACTGCGTTCGGGATGAACTGGAAGCGTGCCCAGAGATTCACAGCGTCTCAGAAATAAATGTCCCAAAATCGCACTAAACGGATATAAATTGCTATAAAACGCTTTAAATTAACTACCTTATGATGTTTTTAACTCCTATAACGAGTCTTAACATGACCGGAGAAAGATTACTCCCAACACTAATGCTTGGAACAAGTGTGGGTCGGTGTGATCCACGCGCATGACGCAGCTGGAAAAGAGTTCCTAGCTACAGGGTTTTTTAATTTATAGTGCCTGTGATTGCGCAATCGACCCCATTCAAATCGTCATCACGTAAAGGCATCCAGGGGAAGACGTAAGCAGTGTCCGTATAGGAATAACATTGGCCTTAAAACTGACTCCAGAACAGTGGCCAAAATTTCTGAAATCTGACTCCATGTCAGAGAAATTGCTGTAGAATGGGTTCTGTTCCACTTAGAGACAAAATTTCAACTCCTATAGAAACTATAGACTGTTTTCTATCCAATAATAATAATACTATGCATATTGTACGATCAAGAATTTTGTAGGAAGCCGTTTCAAAAATTACACGATTACCATAAATAGTGACAACAGCGCCCCCAGCTTTAACAGGTTAAAAACACAACAGAGTAGGCTTAACAACACGTCACAGTAGGACCTTAACACACGACACAGCAGGCCTTAACAACACGTCACAGCAGGCCTTAACAACACGACACAGTAGACCTTAACAACACGACACAGTAGACCTACTCAGCACAACACGAAACAGTAGGCCTAAACAACGCATTACGACAAAGTAGTTCTACACAACACAACACAGAAGGTCCTACAGAACACAACACGACACAGTAGGCCTTAACACACGACTTAGTAGGCCTTAACACATGACACAGTAGGCCTTAACAACACGACATTAACAACATGACACAGTAGGCCTTAACAACACGACAGAGTTGGCTTAACACACAACACAGTAGGCCCTAACAACACAGCAGAGTAGGCTTAACAACACGACACAACACACTAGGTCTACACGACACGACAAAGTAGGCCAACTCAAAACAACACAACACAGTAGGTCTGAACAACACAAGCCCCCTCTTAAAGACATCAACCCTCAGCGCAAGAAGGGTTCGTTTTTTACTTTAATGAGTCCAAACACATTAAGAATGTATTGAGGCTTGGTAGACTAGAGGAGTTGGAGGAGAAGGACGGATATTTGTCTGGTGCTATTGATTTCTCACAAGCTTTTATTGCATCTCAGCGACGGGCTAATGCCCCCAGATCCTGCTACACGGTGAATTATTAAACACACTGTTTTGTTTTGTGTCAGCTGCAAAGTAATTCGAGATTTGTGACGCTGATATCTGATGATGTGGTATGGGAGTAAAGTGTTTATTCTCGGGAATTGGACTGACGTAGACGATGATGAGAGGTCGGCATCGCTGGCTGCTAATGTGGTAAGTCAATACCAAGTTTGGGAGAAGTCAGCAGGCCTGCGTCCCTAATGGCACTGTATTCCCTACAGTGCACTACATTCTACCAGATCCTAATAGGTCCTGGTCAAAAGTAGTACACTAAATAGGGAATAGGGTGTCATTTGGGACACCGATAAGGACAGTGATATTGCTGCTTAGTGGCTGGACACGTTCCAACATTGTCCTGGTGTCGCAGGCTTCATCTATAACCTGACAGATATGAGTAACCTGAGAGAATGTGGGATGACAGATTCACCCCTCATATCGTACAGTATCATGGAGCGCGCGATGGGTGTAAAAAAAGAACACAAAATGAAGCAAGAAACACCACTGAGTGAAACAGAGCGACCGCAAAAAGATATGGAGGAGAAGATAAAAGAGGTAGAGAGAGAGAGAGAGAGAACCGGAGAGGAGTTAAGATTCAGGGCCTCACGGCGGCAGAGGGAGCTATCATTACCATACATCAGGAAAATAAATGAGGCTTTCAGCGGGCCGTAATAAGAGTTTGATAAATCATCAGGCCAGAATTAACTAGACGTCAAAACAATGTGAGCAGGCTGATGGATGGGGGAGGAGGGGCTGATGGCACAGATTAGTCTGGCTGGGACTGGGCAGGACCGACCGGGCGAGGAGGGGAGTGAAGGGGTGAGAGCCTGACAAGGTCGAGTGAGGTGGGGTGAGGATGGATGGGGTGGGAGCACAAGGACATAGGGGTGTTTTTGGCAGCCATGCAAGCTTTATAGAACAGAATAGGTTGTAAGGAGAGGAATACAGAGCGGGTTAGTAGAATGAGTTCAGAGAGAAATAGAGGAGAGGACGTTTGTTTTGAAGCTCTACATTCCAGACTTTTGTCATTCCTTTGTCATCCAGACGATGTAGGTCAGATTTGAGACTCCACGGTGATTGTAGTACACAGCAGCTGATTGTATACTGTAGCACTAGACAACCCCTTGATTATTCCATACTCAATGCTGTTACGTTGTGTCCAAGTGATTTGTCACAGGACAGGAGAGTGATTTGGTGTGTGTGTGTGCGTGTGTGTGTGTGTGCGTGTGTGTTGGGGGTTGGTTATCAGGCTTCTGATCATGAGACTGGTTAACACTGTAGTAGCCATTACATGAGGGCGGTGTGTCACAGCTTGTGCCACGTCCTCTCTCTCTCTCTCTCGTTCCCTCTCTATCCTTCCCTAGCCGACTGGGGGGAGCTTTAATTGCGCAACGCTGACCTTTCCTGAGTCGCCGTGACAACCCTGTCGCCAGCAACGGGAGGTGACGGTGGCCCGATTAGTGGTGACAGTGCCGGGCGGGCGGCACCCGGGCATGGCTAATTGGGCCCCATCATCCTCAGCGCTAGTTAGAGAGGAGAGGAGACCAGAGCATTGCCAGGCTCCAGGGGGAGCCGTGTCCACTCTCACTCTCCTCAATTCCTGCCTGCTTGCTCTGACTGTGTGTGTGTGGGGGGAGGAGGGGAGCTTGTGTGTGTGTGTGTGTGTGTGTGTGTGTGTGTGTGTGTGTGTGTGTGTGTGTGTGTGTGTGTGTGTGTGTGTGTGTGTGTGTGTGTGTGTGTGTGTGTGTGTGTGTGTGTGTGTGTGTGTGTGTGTGTGTGTGTGTGTGTGTGTGTGTGTGTGGGGGGAGGAGAGTTTGTGTGCGTGGCCGTCTGTCTGTGTGTTAGTGATGCATGGGTTGACTCATAACCGCAGTCCCGAGGTTATATCTTCAGGGCGGGGCGGGTTTAGAGTCATGAAATACTGTGTGGATGAAGGGCGGGTGGGTAGCGGGTGGGTTGCCTAAAGAGAAACAATGCAAAAATCCATAAATGTAAAATTCTTGTGCAATTTATATCCACCATATAGGCTACATTGAGGTTTTTTCTTTCATTATTTGTATCTGCCGTTAGTGCGTCACCTAAGCCTAAGAGAAAAGCTGTGAAACGCTGCGAGTTGAAGTTGAAGTAGTCTAATGTTTGGGAAGGATTTGGTGAAGTGTTAAAAGAGGACGATAGCAGTTCCGGCTATGTTATATGTGATTATTGTGAGGCACTATACCCATTTGACAGTCACAAGACTTCAACATGACACGTCAAGGGAACTGTACTGTTCAGATGAGTTAAATGGAACAGTAGCCGAACTGACATCTGGACACTGGATGTAGCCTAACATAACAATAACTCCTGCAGGATGAAGCATTTCTTGCAGTAAAATTATACACCAAATGTACATTTTGACTCGGGAACGGGAGGGGAGAAATATGATTTCTTTATTTGAGAGAATGAATGCTTTCTTTATCAGCATCTTAAAAGCTGATAGTATTTCAGCCATATAAAATATGCATCCAAGCCGAACTGAGAAGCTGCATGTATCTAATTGTTGATGAACAAATACCCTACCAAAAAAATCAGAAATTATAAGCAGAAACAAAGGCCTATCTAGAAAGGCCTGTCAAAAAATAGATTCGCTATAGAGCTATAGATTTGACTATAGAGCGCATTTTCTATTTTTGCGGGTTACGGTCGGGTGCGGGTCTCAGACTTTCACTTCATCACATACTATAGTCGGGCGGACGCGGACAGGTTATTAGCAATTGCGGGTGGGTGCGGGTGAACAAACAGCTGACCCGCTTATCACTAGTGTGTTAGTTCAGTAGGAGAGGGCCTAACTGGAATGGAGCTAGATTGAACAGAACGAGGCACAATGACTACATGACGCTCAGAAGATAATTATGTCCCACACTCTCTCTCCCTGCCCTACCGCCTGGTGACATCTCTCTGTGTGCAGCTGACGGGGACGTGGCCTGGGGCCTGAAGCTGGGCAGGAGGATGGAGAACGGAGAATGTGTACTCAGACCTGCAGTCACTGGGCAGACGGCCCTGCCCCTACATTTTTATTTTAAAAAGGTGCTACTTGGAACCAAAGAGGGTTCTCCCATGGGGACAGCCCAAGAACCCATTTGGAACCATGTTTTCTAAGAGTGTAGGCCTGGATGGGCCCTCAGCCTACCCAAAACTGGAACTGTGTACAACTGTACGATGTCTATCTTTACCATTGTATGTGTACAGCCGGTCTGCACACTGTTTCTACAGACTGTGTGTTGTCTACAGTGAAGACTCAGTCTGTCTTGTTCTAGGTTTTCTTGTCATGTCTGTCCATACTGGGATTTACTCTGGGTGGATGTGTTTCAGTGTAAAGCCTTCCTCAGCTTACTTACTTAATGAGCTATGATGAATAATAGTCAGAGTCAGATCTAGCCTGTCCATTCTGTCAGTCCGTACGTCTGTCTATCTGTCTGTCCGTCCACTTGAAGATTATCCAGTCAGTCAATCTGTCTGTCTGTCCGTCCATTTGAAGATTATCCAGTCAGTCAATCTGTCTGTCTGTCTGTCTGTCCGTCCATTTGAAGATTATCCAGTCAGTCAATCTGTCTGTCTGTCTGTCTGTCCGTCCATTTGAAGATTATCCAGTCAGTCAATCTGTCTGTCTGTCCGTCCATTTCAACATTATCCAGTCAGTCAGTAAGTCCACCTGAGGCCCCCATCTAGGAGAGATGTTTTCTCAAAACATATGTGTCTCCAATTCAGGCTCTTCATTTCAGGCCAAAACAAAGTGTGCTTTGCATTCTGATTTAATCCATACCAACCAACCACGCTGCTGGGGGACTAATCCCTGGAAACCATCTAAACATGTGGTTTAAGGGAATTGGATAAGACCCCCACCCTTGACCTACGGTACATTCCAAATGGCACCTAGTTCTCTATATAGTGCACTACTTCTGATCCAAGCCCGATGGGGTGAAAGTAGTGCACTATAAAAGGGAATAGGGTACCATTTGTGAGGTAACTTTATTATTAGGATAAATAATTAGACTTCAGTATGATGTTTAAGTGGTTGAATGACAAGCGGTGGTTCTAATGGTCCCCATCTGTTGCAGTAATGAAGCCACTCGTCTGAATGAGGTATTTTAATTAAATGTACTGTATTAGCCTTGATATGTTGCTTATCAGCAGTCACAGTCGTTATGCAAATGTAATAAAGATTGGCGTGCAGCTTCGTAATTAACAGCAGAGATGTTAGTAACTGGCTTCCAGCTAAGTTCCCTTCAAGTGTTCAAACGAGAGAGAAAGAAAATGAGGTCCCCTCATCTGAAATCCTACCCCCTCTGATGGGCACTCTTCCTCTGAAGTGTTTAGACATGCTACATACTTTTGTACTACATCATTGTACAATCTATGTCTTCTGAGATACAATCTAACTAATACAATTGTACAATCTATGTCTTCTGAGATATAATCTAGCTACTGTTGACCAACCCCATTCCGCAACCGCGGCATTCAAACGAGGCTGCAATGAAAACTGACGGGACTGTAGCGACTGTGTTGGCATCAAAATCTGGGGTGTGAACTACGTTTCTATTCAAGCGTTGATTGACATGATGTTGGCCCAATAGTATTGGAGAAAAGTTGAAAAAACAGACCCCTCTGACGCTGTACGTTAAATTGTGACGTGTCATGGCGTAACGTTACAGCAGGCATAATGCAACTCTGTCTGTGTCGTACAGCCTCTCTCCACCAGGTGTAGCGCTTCTCTGCCAGATTAAAAATAAGAAAGGAACAGGGAATAGGTAAGGGGAGGATACCTAGTCAATTGTACAACTGAATGGATTCATTTTTTTGCGTTATCGCTGCAAGCCAACATGACTCTCAAAAGCCGCGACAGCCTCTGTTAATTTCTAAAAATAACTTTAGCGCCGCCCTAAAACCCTGAATCAAATTCGACACAAACCTTAAAATAGGTATGTAATGACACATTAAATAAACTCTTTATAGTTTTTATTTACATTTTAGAGGTGATAAGTTGGACCGATCGGATGAAAAAAGCCATTTCCCCACACGGCTTATCTCCCCCTTACCCTATCATGCAGTAGGTTTCTCTTCCCCAACCGTCATTTTAAAAAAAGACCCGACGGAACTCATTGCCTTCTTCAATCATGCAAAGACGGGCAGCATGAAGGTCTTGTCATTGATTTTGCTGGAAAGTGGAGAAATTGATATTGGAAGTATTACGTTTTTTGGGCGCTAAAATAAGGGAAATTGTACGTTACAGCGCGATGTACAAACGTGCGTTTGCTAACTATAATACAATTGTACAATCTTATGTCCCCTTCTCATGTCGTCTTCTATTGTTGTACTCGTCCTATGTTCAGAAGTAGCTAGTGATGTTGAGAGAAATCTAATATGTGGGGGAAAAGCTGGAGTGAAGACAACACAATTCTGCCATCTCTGTTACATCTCTACTCTGACATGCCTTTCTTCGGGGGGGGGGGGGGGGGGGGGGGGGCAGTATGTGGGCGGGCTGTGTGCCTCTCTCTGACCCTGCGGTCATTAATCTCACTCCCTGTCAGGATAATAGACACTGATGGACGGGTCAGTGTTTGCCCACTACACGCACGCACGCACGCACACATGCACACACACACACACACACACACACACACACACACACACTCTGGCACCTCTCGCTGCTGACAGCTACAAACCCACACACATACTCATTCAGTTACTCATTCACAGCGGCTGACAGACTTAAAAGGACCCATTCAATGAACGGTCCTGAACCTGCCCTGTGTGTGTGCGTGCATGTGTTATACTCTCTGTAGAAGCCGCAGCACTACCCAGTCACCTCTTACCCCCTCTGCTGTTCACTCACAGCATATCTGTCTGTTTGTCAAATGATATACTGCCAGAGACCAGTTACAATGAAGCCATAGAGACTTAAAATGTACCTGAATTTCAGGGATATGCACACAGTTAACGTGCAATTCAGCTGAGATCAAATCCAGTGTATGTTTAGAATGAGTTACAAATTGTGCACACACACGCACACACACACACACAGTCTTTCTGTTCAAATTGGGTAAAAACAGCTCCTCTGCTCCCTCTAAGCTGTCCTTCCCTCCCTCCTCCCCCTCTTGTCCAGCCAGCTCAGGCCCTCCACATTTCCAAGCAATTACTTCATGTTGATTTAGCTGTCATTGGGGGCATGTGTTTTAACATGATTTATAGACTGCAGCCCCGGTGCCAGTTGACTTGCGATAAATTTAACAATATTGAAAAAGGCTCATTTGCTTAGCATTACATTAGAGGATAGATGATTTCTACACAAAGTCATGTAAATGAGTTTTAAGAGGGCCCATCACTCATCATGTCATGTAGCCAATCCCATTATTATTTATGACTATAATTGCCCCATGTTTCCTCAGGCCAAAGCGTACAACTCGTGTGTGGTGACAGCTCCACTCTGGCACAGGCTGTAGTGTGTGTATGTGTGTGTGTGTGTTCCTGCATGCATGTGTGTATTTTTTCTTCGTTTTGCAAGCAGTATGGAGCTTTCTGTTGACTGTGTGTGTATGCCAGAACAAAAAAAGAGAACCTTGCTGTGAGTTGAATGTCCACTGTGTTATCTTCAGGCACAGGCTGTCACTTTCAATCTAAACAGCATGGTGACAGTTTCAACCAATTAGAAAATTAACCTCTCTCTGGAGAAAAATACCCATCGACCCAGCAGTCACTGGTGTGTCTGTGTATGTGTGTGTGTGCGTGTGCGTTTGTGAGTTTGTGTGTGTTCGCGCATGTGTGTGTGTGCATGGGTGCATTAGTGTGATTGTGTGTGTTGGCGCATATGTGTGTGTGTGCATGTGTGCATGCTTGTGTGTAGGCCTACGTGTGTGTGTGCGCGTGCGTGCGTATCTGGCTAGGCGGAAGGAGCCAGTGCTCTCTATGTTATCTAATGGAGCTCCATATCAGGAGGTGAAGCTGATTGGACCAACCTCTTTACACAGATACAACCCTTCTCACATACACTGCTGTCATACACACTTAGACCCAACACACACACTAGCACACTTGCAAATCTTAAAATGGTGTTGAGTGTAAATTCTTCATATACCTCATTCATTCTGAGGTCAACTCTGACTATGAGAACACAGCTGAGGCTGGCCCATTGCATCGTGCACTTGCTCAGATATGTCATAACACTGCTACTTACATGTGCCTCTGTCAAACATGTCAGCCCCAAACCATAACAAAGATAAAGGGCTGCTTTTATAGCCCGGCCCAAGTGTGTGTTGACATTGCAGCTGAGGCATTATTTGATTGGCACAGTGATCTGCACGTCTATGCCAATTGCATTGTAATCTGGCTTTATAGAGGCCGTGGCTCTATCATGGTCTAGAGCTGGGGGGTAGAGGGGCGAGGGGTAGAGGGGTAGAGGGCAGGGCACAGAGATAATGAGAGAAAAGCCTAGGGGATTCAAGCACTGTCTGGCAGAGCTACTAGACCCTAAGGCTGCCTGGTTAACTCTGTGTGAGGGCATTGGAGTTCACCAGTCTTAATAGATCCTTGTATTATTGCAGTTCACAAGTCAAATACATAACTTTTGTATTGTACTGGATATCTGCATGCTTTCATGACAGTCCTAAGCCATTGCATTTATCAGGCGTCAAAAACCAAGGGACAAATATTGACAGCACAGTCCCTGCAGAGAGAATACACTATCGGGTATATCCATGGTAAAATGTGTGCAAAACAAAAGCCATTGACTTCAAAGTTTAACTAACCACACAACTCAACGTACAAGGACTACCGTAAGTTTGAATCATTTACACAGAAAATTTCACAAAAACACATTTACTGGAATAACTGTGCAGATGCAATGTTTGGTAACAGAATTATGGTAAAATCTCCTTCCGTTTTTTATGCGACCACGTTTCCCAAAAACTGTTAAATATCTGCTCTGAAATTAAGATTCAAAGATGTCTGCAGAAAGAATGGGGTGGCAGCTATGACATGACACCATAAGTTTGAAAAAATGTATTTTGGTTATTGAATTAAACTACAGTAGGTGAAGTAAGGATGTTCAATGCGACCCTGTGCATGTGACTAAATAAAAATCTAATCTAATCTAGAGTAGAGCTCTGTACAGTAGATATGTTCAGTACATTACATTATACTGTACTCTAGTGTGCTCTATTGCAGGGGTTTGCAAAGGTACTAAGGGAGGGGATATTTTGGGGGGGGGGGGGGTTATGTGAAAATTGATAGCTACAACTAGGGTTGCAAAAGGTTGGAAACTTTCCGGCAAATTTCCTGAATTTTCCGGAAATTTTCCATGGGAAGTTAAGCCCGGGAATTTGGGGAATTTTGTTTAAATTCATCCAAAAAGTTAGCTTATAACAGTGAACCTTTTTTTGTGGGATACACATAAGGCAATTCTAGGTCTTGTGGCATATTTTGGTTAAACTATCCCCAATTCAATGGAATTGCAACCCTCTGCATGCACAGTGCATTCTTCCATCACATGTGCAGTGCACTCTTCCATCACATGTACAGCTGATTCTCAAGATCTTGCACACTAATGAGATGCTATTGAGCCCACACTACTACATCGCCTGAGCCAAGGACTACATGCTTTCTGGTAAGTTTTGATTATAATACAGGGTGGGGTGAATATATTTTATATGACACACATGATTTTTTGTTAACTAGCAAATAGTAGCTTACAGCAAAGTGAGTTTAAATCATTTTTAACTTGTTGACAATTTCTGCTAGTTAGTTTAGCTTTTTTGTGGGTTTTAGCTTGCCTGTTTCCATACATGTTTCATTTTAAAACATTTATCTTACAAAGGAGTTGGTTAATCTAACTGCTGAACTATTTATCTGTACATGGAATTGTATTAGTTTTTTTTACTCATTTGTTTCTAATCTTTAGAGGACAATGCCACGGGCACTATCTGATGTGTGGAGACATTTCACTGCAGCTAATGTAGAAGGTGGAGTTGTGTACATTTGCAAATACTGTGCCAAATGATATGCGAAGAATGCAACAAAGATGCAGAATCATCTGGCCAAGTGCATAAAGTTCCCTCATTGCTCACAACAAGCAACCTCTGACAAAGGTCCCTCTACTTCTATTCGAGGTGAAAATGATGAATCAGACACCTTATCGATAGCAACTGCTATTGGTCCTCCTGAAATCAGATTTTATTTTTACTTAACTTCTTGACGCTAGGGGTCAGACTTTTAAATGTTTTTAAAATAACGTTCTCACGGTAAACAGACTATTTCTCAGGTCCAGATCGTGGAATATGCATATAATTTACAGATTAGGATAGACAACACTCCAATGTTTCCAAAACTGTCAAAATATTGTCTGTGAGTATAACAAAACTGATTTTGCAGGCGAAAACCTGAGGAAATCTAACCCGGAAGTGATTTTTATTTATTTTTTTAATCTGTGTTTCATTTCCCGTCTTTCTTCCATTTAAAGGGGTATCAACCAGATTCCTTTTCCAATGGCTTCCTCAGACTGTGAACAGGCTTTAGACATAGATTTTTCAAAACTAGTCAGGTGTCCTTTGATTAGTTTCTGCGCGCGAAAGGGGTAGCTCTCCATTTTCTTTCTCTCTTTTATTGAATAGGTTACGGTCCGGTTTAAATATTATCGATTATGAATGTTAAAAACAACCTGAGGATTGATTATAAAAAACATTTGACATGTTTCTACGAACATTACGGATACTTTTTGGAATTTTCGTCAAACGGAACAAGGCTGTGGTTTTCTGAACATAACGCGCAACCCAAATGGTGTTTTTTTGTTATAAAAGTAATATTTATCGAACAAAAATAACATTTATTGTGTAACTGGGAGTCTCGTGAGTGCAAACATCTGAAGATTATCAAAGGTAAGCGATTAATTGTATTGCTTTTCTGACTTTCGTGACCATGCTAATTTGGGGCTAGCTGTTCTAGCATTGATTGATACACTCACAAAAGCTTGGATTGCTTTCGCTGTAAAGCATATTTTCAAAATCTGACACGATAGGTGGATTAACAACAAGCTAAGCTGTGTTTTGGTATATTTCACTTGTGATTGCATGATTATAAATATTTTTTGTAATATTTGGCGCCCTGTAATTCAGCGGTTGTTTAGGAAAATGAAAATGGAGAAACGTAGTCAGAGAAATGCTGATGAATGTCTTGCTCGAGCTGTGTATGCAATTGGTTCACCTCTGTTGCTCACAGGCAATGTGTATTGGAAGAGATTTCTGAATATTCTTCGCCCAGCATACACCCCTCCAACCAGACATGCATTATCTACTAATTTACTGGATGCAGAGTTCAACAGAGTTCAAGTGAAGGTCAAGCAAACCATAGAGAAAGCAGACTGTATTGCAATCATCTCTGATGGGTGGTCGAATGTTTGTGGGCAAGGAATAATTAACTACACTGCTCAAAGAAATAAAGGGAACACTTAAACAGCACAATGTAACTCCAAGTCAATCACACTTCTATGAAATCAAACTGTCCACTTAGGAAGCAACACTGATTGACAATAAATTTCACATGCTGTTGTGTAAATGGAATAGACAAAAGGTGGAAAAAATAGGCAATTAGCAAGACACCCCCAAAAAATGAGTGATTCTGCAGGTGGTGACCACAGACAACTTCTCAGTTCCTATGCTTCCTGGCTGATGTTTTGGTCACTTTTGAATGCTGGCGGTGCTCTCACTCTAGTGGTAGCATGAGACGGAGTCTACAACCCACACAAGTGGCTCAGGTAGTGCAGTTCATCCAGGATGGCACATCAATGCGAGCTGTGGCAAAAAGGTTTGCTGTGTCTGTCAGCGTAGTGTCCAGAGCATGGAGGCGCTACGAGGAGACAGGCCAGTACATCAGGAGACGTGGAGGAGGCCGTAGGAGGGCAACAACCCAGCAGCAGGACCGCTACCTCCGCCTTTGTGCAAGGAGGTGCACTGCCAGAGCCCTGCAAAATGACCTCCAGCAGGCCAGTTCCTAATTGGACAGTTTGATTTCACAGAAGTGTGATTGACTTGGAGTTACATTGTGTTGTTTAAGTGTTCCCTTTATTTTTTTGAGCAGTGTATATCATCTCCATCCCTCAACCAGTATTATACTAGAGCACAGACACAAGGGACAACAGACCCACCAGTCTCTACATTGCAGATGAGCTGAAGGCAGTCATCAATGACCTTGGACCACAGAAGGTATTTGCACTGGTGACAGACAATGCTGCGAACATGAAGGCTGCTTGGTCTAAAGTGGAGGAGTCCTACCCTCACATCACACCCATTGGCTGTGCTGCTCATTCATTGACTCTGCTCCTCAAGGACATCATGACACTGAAAACAATGGATACATTCTACAAGAGAGCCAACGAAATGGTTAGGTATGTGAAGGGTCATCAAGTTATAGCAGCAATCTACCTCACCAAGCAAAATGAGAAGAATAAGGGCACCACATTGAAGCTGCCCAGCAACGCCCGTTGGGGTGGTGTTGTCATCATGTTTGATGACAACACTGGAGGGGAAGGAGGGGAAGGAGTCTCTCCAAGAAATCATATCACAGCTGCCGATATGGACAGCCCCATCAAGAGGATCCTCCTGGATGATGTATTTTGGGAGAGAGTGGTAAGCAGCCTGAATCAAATCAAATCAAGTTTATTTTATATAGCCCTTCGTACATCAGCTAATATCTCGAAGTGCTGTACAGAAACCCAATCTAAAACCCCAAACAGCAAGCAATGCAGGTGTAGAAGCACCTGAAACTCCTGAAACCTGTAGCAGTAGCCATTGCATGGATTGAGGGAGACAGTGCCATCCTGTCTGATGTTCAGACTCTGCTTGCAGATGTAAGAGAAGAAATCCGTACTGCCCTGCCCACTTCGCTGTTACTCCAAGCAGAGGAAACTGCAGTTTTGAAATACATCAAAAAGCATGAAGACTTCTGCCTGAAGCCCATACATGCCACAACATACATGTTGGTCCCCAAGTATGGAAGAGCATCCTGTCTGGTGCAGAGATCAACAAGGCCTATGGTGTCATCACTACCTTGTCCTAGATAAGGGCAAGGTTCTTGGCAGTCTGGCAAAGTACACTTCCAAGCAAGGGCTTTGGGATAGAGATGGAATATGGCAGTCATGCCAACATATCTCATCAGCAACCTTTTAATTTGATCTTTATTTAACTAGGCAAGTCAGTTAAGAACAAATTCTTATTTTCAATGACAGCCTAGGAACAGTGGGTTAACTGTCTTGTTCAAGGGCAGAACGACAGATTTTTACCTTGTCAGCTCAGGGGTTCGATCTTGCAACCTTTCAGTTACCGGTCCAAAACTCTAACCACTAGGCTACCTGCCACCACCTGCTGGAAGGGACTGTGGATCTGAGGCTCTTTCACGTTTCCTCCATCATCCTCCAAATGCCACCAACATCAGCCGCCTTAAAGCGCAATTGGTCCTTGTTTGGGAACACACACACCAAAGCACACAACAGGCTGACCAATACAAGGGTTGAAAAATTGGTGGCCATCCGGGTAGATTTGAGGCTTTTTGAACCTGACAATGAGCCATCTTCAACAAGGTTGGAAAGTGACAGTGAAGATGAGGCCTCAGAGTCTGATGTTCAAGAGGTGGACATTGAGGAGGTACAGGGAGAAGACATGGAAGCCTGAGAGGAAGACAACCAAAGCTTTCGTTTCTAGACTATCATTTTACAGATTAATGTTGAAAATGTTTTTGGGAGATGTGATGGATCATTGGGGATCATTCAATATTCCCTTTCTTTTGTTGTTCAGTGAAATCATCCCATGTGAAGAGTCAACTCATTTAATTAAAGTTCAATTCATAACTAAATAGTTTTTTAAATTTCTATTGGAAGGATTGAATCATTTGCAATTATGTCTACTTATGATAAGGTAAAATGTTTATGTTTCTGTCTCCATATGATATGGTAAATATATCCAATGCAAAAAAACATCTACATTTAAATGGTATTAATATGAATTTGCATATATTTCCGTT
The DNA here is from genome assembly GCF_029448725.1 of Salvelinus fontinalis. Lineage (NCBI taxonomy): Eukaryota > Metazoa > Chordata > Actinopteri > Salmoniformes > Salmonidae > Salvelinus > Salvelinus fontinalis. The sequence continues at coordinate 39,090,078 of NC_074668.1, forward strand.
AATTCCCATATATTCCCATAATTCCCACGGAGAGTTTCCACCACTGAATATTCCCCAAAATGTGCAACACTAGCAAAAACACAATACCATTGTGGAAACCATTTTCATGTGTCTGCGTCCAGTATGAAGGAAGTTAGAGGTAGTTTCATGAGCCAATGCTAACTAGTGTTAGCACAATAACTGGAAGTCTACAGGAACAGTTAGCATTCTAGCTGTTCCTGTTAATCCGACTCTGGGGAAGTAGATAAATGGCTTCATTGCCAAAATCTCAAACTATCCCTTTAATAAGGAATATTTTATATACACTGAGTGTACAAAACATTAGGAACACCTTCCCCTTTTCCCCCTCAGAACAGCTTCAATTTGTCGAGGCATGGACTCTACAAGGTGTCGAAAACGTTTCACAGGGATGCTGGCCCATGTTGACTCCTTCCCATAGTTGTGTCAAGTTGGCTGGATGTCCTTTGGGTGTTGGACCATTCTTGATACACATGGGAAACTGTTGAGTGAAAAACCCAGCATCATTGCAGTACTTTACACAAGCCGGTGTACCTGGCACCTACTACCATACCCCGTTCAAAGGCACTTAAGTCTGGGTCGCAAGTTTGCCAGGACAGGGGTCCCTGGGCAAAAAAATATTGAAAACCCCTGCTCTACTGTACTGTACTGTACTTTTCTTTACCTTACTGTACTGTACTGTCCAAACTTGTGAAACGAAGTCTATGATTGGTTCAGATTTGGTCCGGCCAGGGCGGACTGACCAAATTTCAACAACTTTTCAATGTCCATGGACGTCCAATGTTGGTCGGTGCTCAGTTGGTGAGGATGCAATTTACAGTAAGTGGAAAGAGGGTAGGTGGTAGGTGTCATAGTAGGTGTCAGTAAGAGTCAGAAGAGGCAGCATTAACTGTAGAGAGAGTGGCAGAGAGCGAGAGAGAGAGGGAGAGATAAGGCTGGTCCTGGCCATTCTGCCACCCTAAGCGAGACAAAAAAATACGTATTTTCCAGACGTTGACGTTAGGTTCAATTTAGGGTCTAACTGAAAGGTGGAAATACGTATTTTCCAGACGTTGAAATCAGGTTCAGTTTCGGTTCTGAATGAAAGTTGAAAAGATGTCATATTTATAGACATCTATGTTAGGGCCAAATTAAGGCTGGTCCAGACCGGACAAAATCTGAACCACACCTAGACGTCCTATGATTGGTTCAGATTTGTTCTGGATTGGACCAAAAACCAACGTCAACGGACATGGAAATCAAGGCCGGTCCGGACTGCACAAAAAAAAACGTCCAGTTCGGACAGGACCAAAGAAAGGATGTCCAAAAGACGTCGGCTCGTGCTTACTGGGGTGTAGCCTATCATGTCAGCCGCAATGGCATTTAATGAATGCCCATCCATGTGGTATGCCCACCATTTGTAAAACAGGCCATTGCATTGGCTTTATTAGTACTGATTCCTGTAACTAATACATTTGGCTACTTAAAGCTCTGCATATCAGCTCCCCAACTTAATCAGCAGGAGTTATCCTGAGCCTATTTGCAATGTGTTTACACATCGGGAAATGCATAAGTATGATCAGCTCATAAAAAAATGTACAAATACATACTTGAAACCACTGATCATGAACATTTAGCCCACGGGACGAAACTCCTAGACAGCAGTTGTGAGTAGCCTGATTGTCCATTCCATATTGGTCATTTTACTTTGACCTGTACTGTTTTTAGGTTGTTGTTTGTCAGCATATTTTTTATTTGTTTGGGCGCCATTTAGGTTAGGCTATATGATCAGAGAAACCTGCATGATGTAAAAAGTTTCCATCTCAATACATTGTGATGCATTTTGTCTCCAGCCAGTGGGCTACAGAAAAGGTCACGTACTCTTCTACCTTATGCTATATCTGCTACATGATTTACATTAGATCATTTTTTGGACTGAAAATAAATGTTGGTGGGGTTCCGTAGTGATGCGCCTCTCCAACAGCCTCCTGGAGAGGCATGCTGGGAATAGACAAGATACATATTTTCCATCCCTGCCTTTGACAAAGTGGGCACTGCTTATCACAGGGTGGCATCAGCGCTCACTTAAAAAGCCCATATGCCACTGGTTGAGAGAAAATGTCATTGTTTATGGGCAGAAATATTTGAGGTTTTATGTGTTGTTGGAGGTGCATCTTTGTCAGTTTAGCTAAAAAATTGCCGCCCTCGTCAATCTGCCGCATGATCCTGTCAAATGAGTGGGCCGGCCCTGGGGAGAGTGAAAGGTTGTCCAGACTGCTTTTACAGTCAGCAGATGACATAAAGAGAAAAACAACTGTTACGAGCTGAACATAAAAGTATGCCAGTGGAAGGGAGAACAGTAGCAAGCGACCTAATTATGGTTTGTTAACTACAATGATTTCCCATTGGAACTAATTAGATTTCAGTAATTAATTACGCTACAGATTTTTGGGTGATTCCATTACCATTTTGGTAACAGAATTACGAGTTTAATTAACTTAATTCATAAACAAACTTGATATCAGTAAAAACACTATAACTAATTGGTAGGTCTATGTTTACTTTTTACTTCTGTGAACTTTCTTTATCCTCCCTCCTCATGAGGGAGAGAGTTTAGAAAAATTCTTAAAAACACGTAAGTTTTGCCCCATACGGAAAAAAATGATATTTCAAATATAATTTTAGATACATTTTTTATAATACATTTAAAATTGGCCAAATGCTTTTAAAAACAAATGTATTTAACACATTTTAAATATATTCCAACATACATTATGGAACTGCTTCCTACTGCCTGAGCTATGTTGTTGATGTAAATTGAGAAGAGCATGGGGCCTAGAATTGAGCCTTGGGGTACTCCCATGGTGACAGGCAGTGGCTGAGACAGCATATGTTCTGACTTTATACACTGCACTCTTTGAGACAGGTAATTAGAAAACCAGGCCAAAGTCCCCTCAGAGACACCAATACTCCTTAGCTGGCCGACAAGAATGGAATAGTCTACCGTTTCAAAAGCTTTGGCCAAGTCAATAAAAATAGCAGCACAACATTGCTTAGAATCAAGGGAAATGGTGACATCATTGAGGACATTTAAGGTTGCAGTGACACATCCATAACCTGAGCGGAAACCAGATTGCATACCAGAGAGAATACTATAGACATCAAGAAAGCCAGTCAGTTGATTATTGACAAGTTTTTCCAACACTTTTGATAAACAAGGCAAAAGAGAAATAGGCCTATAATAGTTAGAATCAGCTTGATCTCCCCCTTTAAATAAAGGATGAATCATGGCTGCCTTCCAAGCAATGGGAACCTCCCCAGAGAGGAGAGACAGGTAAAAACGGTCGGAGATAGGCTTGGCGATGATAGGGACAGCAACCTTAAAGAAGAAAGGGTCTAAACCATCTGACCCAGATGTTTTTTGCGGATCAAGTTTCAGGAGCTCCTTTAGCACCTTGGACTCAGTGACTGCCTGCAGGGGGAAACTTTGTAGTGGGCAGGGGTAAAAGAGGGAGAAGCATCAGGGATAGTCACATTAGAAGGTGTGGGAGATGAGGAAATGTTGGATGGGCAAGGAGGCATGTCTGTGTCAAATAGGAATCCTGACTTAATGAAGTGGTGATTAAAGAGCTCAGCCATGTGCTTCTTGTCAGTAACAACCACGTCATCAACATTAAGGGACATGGGCAGCTATTAGGAGGAGGGTTTATTCTCCACGTCTTTAACCGTTTCCAGAACTTCTTGGGGTTAGACCCACAGAGAGAGAACTGCTCCTTAAAGTAACTAACTTTGGCCTTCTGGATAGCCTGAGTGCACTTATTTCTAATTTGCCTGAACGAGAGCCAGTCAGCCTGAGTATGTGTGTGCCAAGCCTATTGCCAAATGCAATTCTTGAGGTGGAGTAATTGCAAGGTCACAGCCGAAACAAGGGGCTGAACCTGTTTTTAATTCTCACATGCACTTGTGTCAGTCTCATTAAGACTGAAGAAATGGCCGTGTACAAGCTTAACCTTTCATGACAGAACAAAACATAATAAATTAACTGGCATGGCAATCCGTCTCATAATCTGCTGCTCGAAAATGAATGTGTTTACATCCCCTGCTATATTGTGGATCAAGAGTTACCGGTCTAACAGAACACAGTGGGGGTTCTTTTATGAAAGCATCTCTAACATAATCTAGGTAGAGTCAGGCATTCCCCACGGCAGCGGTCTAGGCTCCTTACCTTTGTCAATCTTTACTAATGACCTGCCACTGGCACTGAGTAAAGCCTGTGTGTTTATGTATGTTGATGACTCAACACTGTAAACGTCAGCTACCACAGCAAAACTTAACAAAACTTTGACAATACAAAACATACACATACAAACCACAACATGACAATTCAATATGAATAAAGACTTGCTAAAGTGCTGAAATTTGGCACCCTCTGTGACTTCTAGGAAGATGTTAACCCACTAATCTCAAAGAAATATCAAAGTTTTCACCATCATTGTAAAGCCCTAGTTATTTTGTTGCTTTGTCAAAGTTATTTATGAAGATTATCATTTATTTCATGATTCGTGATTAATTTACGTTGGTCCCTCATTTTAAGGTCAACTCTGTTGCGTGAACAGATCTCTTGTTTTAATATGGTGATCCTAATCCTTTAAAAATATTTATTTCAAAAGAAACATTGGACATCTAATAGTCAAATCATAGTGTAAAAGCTTTTTGGCCATTTTCTGGTGGAAAACTAAGCGCGTCGAGCATAACACGTCAACACTGTTGACATGGTATGAATAGAAAGGCTAGAAATGTTTCAACAATTGAACAATTACATTCAATTGCCCCTCCCTGTTGCACACAGCAAGCTTCCATTCTCCCTGTCTCAAGGGAGACTCATGGTTGATTTAACTAGTAATTACCAGTTGGAGGGCCATTCAAGTGGATTTTTCACCGATGTGGTAAATTCCGACTTGGTTATGAATGCACCATAAAACCGCTAACCATCCACTGTAGGGCCATGTAATACCACTCTTCACTTGGCACACACATGTTGAATAAACGTTGTTTCCACATTATTTCAACGAAATTACATTGAACCAACGTGGAATACATTGAATTGACGTCTGTGCCCAGTGGGTCATTGGAAGCACAAGACCTAGACCTACACTTTGACATATTGTGGAGCGTTGTTCGATTGATAGTTTTTGTTTAAATTGATCAAATCAAAAATACAATTAAAAAAAACAGTCCAATGCCCACTCTCCCAATCTCGATTTTAAGATGAAGAGAGCCACTTACTGTAGTAAAAATCCCAATACCAGTCAAAAGTTTGGACACACCTACTTTATTTTTTACTGTTTTCTACATTGTAGAATAATAGTGAAGACATCAAAACTATGAAATAACACATATGGAATCATGTAGTAACCAAAAAAGTTTTAAACAAATCAAAATATATTTTTGATTTGTAGCCACCCTTTGCCTTGATGACAGCTTTGCACACTCTTGGAATTCTCTCAACCAGCTTCATGAGGTAGTCACCTGGAATGCATTTCAATTAACAGGTGTGCCTTGTTAAAAGCTCATTTGTGGAATTGCTTTCCTTATTAATGCGTTTGAGCCAATCAGTTGTGTTGTGACAAGGTAGGGGTGGTATACAGAAGATAGCCCTATTTGGTAAAAAATTGTGTCCATACGATGGCAAGAACAGCTCGAATAAGCAAAGAGAAACGTCAGTCCATCATTACTTTAAGACATGAAGGTCAGTCAATCCAGACGTTTTGGCTTGGTGGCCAAAGGAATTATCTCCATGGATCAATAAGTAAAAAGTAATTCAAGAACCCAAATTAGGAACCACTTTGGCCACCCTTTAGACTAGATGTAATAGCCATGCATTTCTGGAATATTGTCAGGCATTTCATGCATTTGAGCAAAGATTAATGTGCATGCATGTTAAGGCATCATATACATTTAGCAAAGATACAAATGTATCTACATATATTTGAAATACATTTTACTTGACATTAAATATATTGAAATTATTTTTCTTTCCGTATGGGTGGTAACGTAATTAGGAAACATTTTACTTGGCACCCAGCGTCATAAAACATTATGACACAGTCATAACTATATCATAATATGACATAACAACTGACATAACGTGTCATAACCTGTCATAATATGGTCATAACACTGTCACAGCCCATATATTTACACCTGTTGTGACATATATTGCTTTATTTTATGGCAGGTTATGACACCTACATAGGAGTGTTAAAACTCACATTTATTATTTTACCCTGCCAAGAAGTTTCCTTCGTTTTAAAGTTTGTTTCTTAAGTCCCTTGTTGTTGTTGTACTTCAGTCTTTACAGTCGTGTTTTTTTTCCATCATATTTTAAATAACTTGCAGAAAACACACTTTATGAAACTGTCAAGAAGCATTATGACCATCATAATCATATAAACCAGAAAAGCCAATCACGTACATGCCCTTATGTCAGTCATCAGTCAAAAAGAGGGTGTCTGGTCCTGCTCCTAAAATCTGCTCCCACATTCATCCCAGTTATCAGCTAGAGAGCATTGGGGTAGGTGCAAGTCTGACATCAATTTGTGCATAATTACAATGATACTGTAATATAGTCCATTTATTTTATTTTATTACATAACATAAACATACTGTGACAAGTAGGCTATGGTGTAATGGAATGTTTAGCGTTGTGTGGTAGGTTTTGTGAGTTTTCAAACTCTTACTGTATTGTATGTAGGTATCATAACCAGCCATAAAATAATGCAATATAAATTATGTCACAACAGGTCTAAATATATGTGTCATGACAGTGTTATGACCATATTATGACAGGTTTTGAAAAGTTATGTCAGCTGTTATGACATGGTTATGACTCTGTCATAAGTGTTGACACTGGGTGTCAAGTAAAGTGTTACCCGGAATTACAAGGCACAAGGCAATGCTTCTTAAACTTACAGAATGTAAATCATTTCTCCAACTCTAAATATGTGTTGATATTAGTTGGCAGGGGTTTTCAACATTCTTGGTCAGGGATGCAAACTGGTGAGGGCCCAAGAAGGTGACATTTTTTTTATTTTGCACTGAAACATGCAGAAAATCCCTGCTAGGGGGAAATGCAGGTTAACTAATTAAACAACAAAGAATATGATCTACATGATCAGTCTCAGTGTGGAAAATAAAAAGTGGTTAATGTGAACCTAACTCACAGCTAAAAATGTAAAGAAAGCAATCCAATGTTATTTCTTGCCTAGACTTTACTGCAAATGACACTTGAGTCTTGAGAGAAAACAATACACTAATATTGCAGTTAGCCACGACAGCCTTTATAATAGAACGCTTGTGACCACATACTAAATATTGCACTTGGGAAAACAACATCTTACGTAGAAATGAATGAAACAAACAGGCATTCTATTTTTGCTCTATTATAGTGGCCACTATAGTAGACATCGATCAAGCGCACAAGGCTACATGTGTGCAAAATATATTTCACTGAGTAAAATATGAAATAATCCCCCTTACTCACAAGTGTTTCTGTCAAGTTCAACACAACAAAAGCAATATCTTTGGGCTACACTGCACATTATTACATTGTACACTTTCTGCCTGTGGACATCTCTTCTACAATGTGTCAGCAGAGCATGATACCCTTTGTTGGCATAATTGATCTCTTTCAGGCACCTCAAACTTTCCAAATGCCAGTTGTTTTTCGGTTACAGCTCATGAAGTACCTTCATCACCCTCCGAGGTCAGGCTCTCACCTACCTCTTCATTATCCTTCAGGGGACACACTGCTGTAACTGGCAAACTGCCTTTCCACTCTCTACTATCCAGAGCACACGCTGATGCTGTAACTAGCAAATTGTTTGTCTCTTCAGTCGCATGCTGCATTCTGTTGTTATGTGAATGATTGGCTGAGGCTTGGATACCCCAGTATTGCTCCAAACACACATCACTAGTTTGCTTACAGCCAGTAGTGCATCCGTGTATTTCTAATACCTGAAGACTTTTTGATTGAACCTTTATTTAACTAGGCAAGTCAGTTAAGAACAAATTCTTATTTACAATGACGGCCTAGGAACAGTGGGTTAACTGCCTTGTTCAGGCGCAGAAACACAAATTTTCCCCTAGTCAGCTCGGGGACTCGATCTAGCAACCTTTCGGTTACTGGCCCAACGCTCTAACCACTAGGCTACCTGCCGCCCCCTTACACAACATCTAAGACCTCTATTCCATCTGACCAGAAATCAAAGCCTTGCATATTGAACATTTTTGAGGATTGAAAATAGTAGAAAATGTTTATATGGCTTCATTTTTCAGAAGAATTGACTCTTAGCTTTCATTTGACACCCAATTTGACATGGTCCTATGAACTTCACGTTGTTGCTCGTGGGTAATTTTACATGGAAATACCCTATATCATCCCCATCTATTTTCCTTCCTCCAAATGAAATGTCTCTCTCTCCATCTCTCCACTCCACCTTTATTCTCTCTGTCTCTTTCTCTCTCTCTTTCTCCAGTTTTTCCTCTGTCCCCTGCTCGCCTCCCTGCCGGAGCTTTTGTTTTTTAACAGATTAATTATTGACTTAAACAGGGCCAATTAATCAGCAAGTAATGGGGCTGCTGGGAGGCCCGTGAGAGAGAGACCATGCACACACAGCCCTCCTCAATCACTCCCACATTAACACCACAGAGATGGGGGAGGGAGGGATGGCGAGGAGAGTAAAGGGAGGGTGAAAAGAGAAAGTGAGGGGTAGGGGACATTAAAAATAGAGAGAGGGATGGAGTCTGGTAAAAGTTGGAAGCTCAGTTGGTAGAGCATGGCACTTGTAAGCATGGCACACGCATGACGAAATTGCTTTAATGGCGCCGGAGAGGATGGTAGACGTTTCACGGGCTCCTGACCAATTGTGATATTTTGTGTGTTTTTTTTGTACTGATCCTAACTTTTTTTTTTTTTTACATAATGTTTCGTCCATTGTTTCATATGACCGAAAAGAGCGTCTGGACATCAAAAGAGTAATTACTAACCTCGATTTGGATGAGGAATTCCGATTTCAAAGAATCGGAGGCGAGGGTCATACTGCTCATCCCAGACCAGGCCCAAATCCCTGTCCCTCGGTGGAGCCGGCGCTATAGGGATATCTAACGAGAATGCAACAGCGAGTGGATAAGTTGCCATTACCCTCTGTTCTATTGGTGAACGTGCAATCACTGGACAATGAACAGGATGAGCTCCGATCAAGACTATCCTATCAACGTGATCTGAAGAACTCTCATATCCTATGTTTCACAGAGTCGTGGCTGAACAAGAACATGGAAAATATAAACCTAGTTGGTTTTTCTATACATAGGCAGGACAAAACAGCTCCATCCGAAAAGCAGAGGGGGGTAAATCTAGCTGGGTTTTCTATACATCGGCAGGACAGAACAGCTCCGTCCGATAAGCAGAGGGGAGGGGGGTGTGTTTCTTTGACAACAACAGTTGGTGCGCAATCTCTAACATTAACCCTCTACAGTCTAAACCCTGTCTAAGACCCTTTAAGCTACACTATGCACATGGACACCCCTTCACATTATTGAATTCGGCTATTTCAGCCACACTCGTTGCTGACACCCGAGTGCGCTCCAAGCTCATCAGTAAGCTCGGGGCCATGGGTTTGAACCCCACCCTGTGAAACTGGGTCTTGGACTTTCTGAAGAGCCGACCTCAGGTGGCAAAGGTAGGCAGCAACACCTCGCCACGCTGATCCTCAACACAGGGGCCCCACAAGGGTCTGTGCTCAGCCCCCTCCTGTACTCCCTGTTCACCCATGACTGCGTGGCCAAACACGTCTCCAACTCAATCATCAAGTTAGCTGACAACACAACAGTGGTAGGCCTGATTACCATCAGCGATGAGACATTCTACAGGGAGGAGGTGGAAGCCCTGGCAATGTGGTGCCAGTAAAATAACCTGTCCCTCAAAGTCAACAAAACGAAGGAACTAATCGTGGACTTCAGAAGGCAGCAGAGACAGCACGCCCCCATCGACATAGACTGGGCTGCAGTGGAGAGGGTGAAAAGCTATACGTTTCTCGGCATGCACATCACTGACAACCTAAAATTGTCTATTCAAACAGACAGTGTGGTTCACAGGTGCAACAGCTCCAATCTCAAGAGGCTGAATAAATTCAGCTTGTCCCCTAAGACCCTCACATACTTCTACAGATGCACCATTTTTTAATGTATTTATTTATTTAACCTTAATTTAACTAGGCAAATCAGTTAAGAACAAATTCTTATTTACAATGACAGCCTACCGAGGAACAGTGGGTGCAACTGCCTTGTTCAGGGGCAGAATGATAGATTTTTACCTTGTCAGCTCGGGGATTCGATTCAGAAACCTTCCGGTTACTGGCTCAACGCTCTAACCACTAGGCTACCTGCCGCCCCAAAATTGAGAGGATTGAGAGCATCCTGTCGGTCTGTATCACCCAAGCCACAACCTGTTCACCCCGCTACCATCTAGAAGGCAGAGACAGTAGAGGTGCATCAAAGCTGGGACTGAAAGACTGAAACACAGCTTCAACCTACAGGCCATCAGACTGTTATCAGTCCAATACCCTGCACTGAAACTAAGTCACTGTTATCACCCGGTACTCTACCCTGCACCTTAGAGACTGCTGCCCTGTGTCATTGAACACTGGTCAGTTTAATAATGTTTCCATACTGTTTTACCCACTTCATATGCATTTGTATTCTAGTCAAGGCTCATCCTATATAACTACTGCTGTACACACCTGTTCTATTCATATACTGTCTGTACACACCATTATATACATACAGTGCATTTCAGAAAGTATTCAGACCCTTTGAATTTTCCACATTTTGTTACGTTACAGCCGTATTCTAAAATGTATTAAATAGTTTCCCCCCCCCCCTAATCAATCTACACACAATACCCTATAATGACAAAGCAAAAGCAGGTTTTTAGATTTTTTTTCCAAATATATACAAAATTAAAAACTGAAATATCTTTGGCATCAACTACAGCCTCAAGTCTTTTGGGTATGACACTACAAGCTTGGCACACCTGTATTTGGGGAGTTTCTCCCATTCTTCTCTGCAGATCCTCTCAAGCTCTGTCAGGTTAGCTGGGGAGCGTCGCTGCACAGCCATTTTCAGGTCTCTCCAGAGATGTTTGACCGGGTTCAAGTCTGGGCTCTGGCTGGGCCACTCCTGCATTCAGAGACTTGTCCCGAAGCCACTCCTGAATTGTCTTGGCTGTTTGCTTAGGGTCGTTGTCCTGTTTGAAGGTGAACCTTCGCCCCAGTCAGAGATACTGAGCACTCCGGAGCAGGTTTTCACCAAGGATCTCTCTGTACTTTGCTCCGTTCATCTTTCCCTCGATCCTGACTAGTCTCCCAGTCCCTGACGCTGAAAAACATCCCCACAGCATGATGCTGCCACCACCATGCTTCACCCTAGGGATGGTGCCAGGTTTCCTCCAGACGTGACGCTTGGCATTCAGGTCAAGGAGTTAAATCTTGCTTTCATCAGAACAGAGAACAGAGTTTCTCATGGTCTAAGAGTCCTTTAGGTGCTTTTTGGCAAACTCAACGCGGGCTGCCATGTGCCTTTAACTGAGAAGTGGCTTCCGTCTGGCCACTCTACCATAAAGGCCTGATTGGTGGAGTGCTGCAGAGTTGGTTGTCCTTCTGGAAGGTTCTCTCATCTCCACAGAGGAACTCTGGAGCTCTGTCAGAGTGACCATCGGGTTCATGGTCACCTCCCTGACCAAGGCCCTTCTCCCCCGATTGCTCAGTTTGGCCGGGTGGCCAGCTCTAGGAAGAGTCTTCGTGGTTCCAAACTTCTTCCATTTAAGAATGATGGAATCCACTGTGTTCTTGGGGATCTTCAATGCTGCAGACATTTTTTGGTACCCTTCCCTAGATCTGTGCCTCGACACAATCCTGTCTCGGAGCTCTACTGACAATTCCTTTGACCTCATGGCTTGTTTTTTTCTTTAACATTCACTGTCAGCTGTGGGACATTATATTAACAGGTGTGTGCCTTTCCAAATCATGTCCAATCAATTGAATTAACCACAGATGGACTCCAATCAAGTTGTAGAAACATCTCAAGGATTGTCCATAGCTTATGCCTACCCATACCATAACCTCACCATGGGGCACTCTGTTCACAACGTTGACATCAGCAAATCGCTCGCCCACACAACGCCATACACGCTGTCTGCCATCTGCCCGGTACAGTTGAAGCCGTAATTCATCCGTGAAGAGCACACTTCTCCAGCATGCCAGAGACAATCAAAGGTGAGCATTTGCCCACTGGTCGGTTACGACGCTGAACTGCAGTCAGTTTTAATCAGCTTCTTGATATGCCACACCTGTCAGGTAGGTGGATTATCTTGACAAAGGAGAAATGCTCACTAACAGGGATGTAAACACATTTTTGCACAACATTTGACAGAAATAAGCTTTTGTGCATATGGAACATTTCTGGGATGTTTATATTTTTGTTCAGTATATTTAAATTCTGGACTCTTGACATTTCTCGTTCTGATATTTCTTAATATTTGTTTTTTATTCTGGGGGGATTTGTGTGTGTTGTTTTGTATTGTTAGATAATACTGCACTGTTGGAAGTAGAAACATAAGCATTTCGCAGCATCTGCGATAACATCTGCAAAATATGTGTACGCAACCAACAACACTTGATTTGATACATAGACCACACATAACACACATACATAGACCACACATAACACACATACATAGACCACACATACAGGAAGTGAATTGAAAACTGCCCTTGTTTAATTTTCAGAGAATTTTCCAATTCTTACTGAATTGTTTGAATTGATAACTGTATTTACCGTAACCCTGATCACATAAATCACATAGGGACCACACAAGACCATGTAGACAGGATGGCTTGTCAGATAACACTGCCAGCCTGTGGCGGAGGGCATTTGTGTGTGTGTGTGGTCTGATCTGATCTGATCTTGTCTGGTGTCCAGTCAGACAGACAGGGTTCTCTCTCTGTGTGTCTGACTGGGTCCCAGTGTTTCGTGTCTGGGTCAGATGAGATCACACACCCGGCTGTGTCAAACACCCAAACACAGCATGCCAGGGATCAGGACGACATCACAACAGCACAGATAACAACTTCTCTGAGCCCTCCACTCAGACTTACACACCAGTCAACACACAGCCCGGAGCAACACGACTTACAGCTAGGCCAGCAGCTTTCCCAAACTAGCCTGGTTTGAAAATGGGGTTGCGAGAGAAACTAGCTTGGTTTATAGAACCTGGGTTACGTCAGTAACCTCCGGTAGCCGCTAGATGCGGTTGAAATAAACAGAGAGGTCTCTGTTTTCTTCCAACAAACGTGGCTCTATCTTTTGAACCGTTCAAGATACAAACTGTTATGACCCCATCACTGACCCCTGAATATTATGACCTCATCTGTTTCCCTCTAAAATGTCCATAAGCCTCATTAGAACAGAGTGGACAAGACAAGGCACTAAATCAGACTGGGGGGAAAAGAACATCATCAATGATGATGTTCTTTTCTACACAGAAGATCATACAACATTATTGCCTGCGGATCTTCGGAACTTCCCAATCGCTTTCTGATGCATTTCAGTCACTTCAAAGCATACTTGAAGTACTGTCAGACTGATTTGAAAATGTACTGTCAAATCAAAATTGTATTAGTCACAAGCGCTGAATACATCAGGTGTTGACCTTACAGTGAAATGCTTACTTACGAGTCCCTAACCAACAATGCAGTTTAAAAGAAAGAGAGAAATATGAATAAGAATAAGAAATAAAAGAAACAAGTAATTAAAGAGCAGCAGTAAAATAACAACAGTAAGACTATATACAGGGGGGTACCGTGGTAGGTACAGAGTCAATGTGCGAGGGCACCGGTTAGTTAAGGTAATTGAGGTAATATGTACATGTAAGTACAGTTATTAAAGTGACTATGCATAGATGATAACAACAGAGAGTAGCAGCGGTGTAAAACAGGGGGAGGGGGGGGGGCAATGCAAATAGTCTGGGTAGCCATTTGATTAGATGTTCAGGAGCCTTGTGGCTTGGGGGTAGAAGCTGTTAAGAAGCCTCTTGGACCTAGACTTGGCCGCTTGCCGTGCGATAGCAGGGAGAACAGTCTATGACTTGGGTGGCTGGAGTCTTTGACCATTTTTAGGGCCTTCCTCTGACACCGCCTGGTATAGAGGTCCTGGATGGCAAGAAGCTTTGTGTTCTTGGGCACAGGGACTATGGTGGTCTGCTTAAAACATGTAGGTATTACATACTTGGACAGGGAGAGGTTGAAAATGTCAGTGAAGACACTTGCCAGTTGGTCAGCGCATACTCGCAGTACATGTCCTGGTAATCCGTCTGGCCCTGCGGCCTTGTTGACCTGTTTAACTTCTTATGGCTGGGAGCTCACTCAGGCGCGCCCCCGTGAGAGGTAGTTGTGTTCCTTCTCCTTTCTAAAGACAAAGGAATTCTCCGGTTGAAATATTATTGAAGATTTATGTTAAAAACATCCTAAAGATTGATTCTATACATCGTTTGACATGTTTCTACGAACTGTAATGGAATTTTTTGACTTTTCGTCTGGACTAAGTGAGCCTGCGCGTCGTGAATTTGGATTTTTGAACTAAACGCGCAAACAAAAAGGAGGTATTTGGACATAAATGATGGACTTTATCGAACTAAACAAACATTTATTGTGGAACTGGGATTCCTGGGAATGCATTCTGATGAAGATCATCAAAGGTAAGTGAATATTTCTAATACTATTTCTGACTTCTGTTTACTTCACAACATGGCGGGTACCTGTATGGCTTGTTTTGGTGTCTGAGTGCCGTACTCAGATTATTGCATGGTGTGCTTTTTCTGTAAAGTGTTTTTGAAATCTGACACAACGGTTGCATTAAGGAGAAGTTTCTCTAAAGTTCCATGCATAACACTTGTATTTTCATCAACATTTATGATGAGTATTTCTGTAAATTGATGTGGCTCTCTGCAAAATCACCGGATGTTTTGGAGGCAAAACATTACTGAACATAACGCGCTAATGTAAACTAAGATTTTTGGATATAAATATGAACTTTATCGAACAAAACATACATGTATTGTGTAACATGAAGTCCTATGAGTGTCATCTGATGAAGATCATCAAAGGTTAGTGATTAATTTTATCTCTAGTTCTGCTTTTTGTGACTCCTCTCTTTGGCTGGAAAAATGGCTGTGTTTTTCTGTGACTAGGTACTGACCTAACATAATCAGATGGTGTGCTTTCGTCGTAAAGCCTTTTTGAAATCGCACACTGTGTTGGGATAAACAACAAGTTTATCTTTAAAATGGTGTAAAAAACTTTTACACCATTTTTTTTTTACACCAAGGAATTTTAATTATGAGATTTCTGTTGTTTGAATTTGGCGCCCTGCACTTTCACTGGCTGTTGTCAAGTCAGTCTCGTCAACGGGATCTCAGCCGATCTCAGCCGGTGCTCTCATGCGTGTTTCTGCGTTATTTACAGTAGTTTAGCTGGTAGGCTCGTGTCACTGGGCAGCTCTCGGCTGTGCTTCCCTTTGTAGTCTGTAATGGTTTGCACGCCCTGCCACATCTGTCGAGCGTCAGAGCCAGTGTAGTACGATTCGATCTTAGTCCTGTGTTGATGCTTTGCCTGTTTGATGGTTCGTCGGAGGGCATTTCTTATAAGCTTCCGGGTTAGATTCCCGCTCCTTGAAAGAAGCAGCTCTAGCCTTTAGCTCAGTGTGGATGTTGCCTGTAATCCATGGCTTCTGGTTGGGGTATGTACGTACGGTCACTGTGGGGACGACGTAATCGATGCACTTATTGATGAAGCGAATGACTGATATGGTGTACTCCTCAATGCCATCGGAGGAATCCCGGAACATATTCCAGTCTGTGCTAGCAAAACAGTCCTGTAGCTTAGCATCTGCTTCATCTGACCACTTTTTTATTGATCGAGTCACTAGTGCTACTCTGGCCCCTTTTCTCCGCCTTCTCTTCACGCAAATGACGGGGATCTGGGCCTGTTCCCGAGAAAGCAGTATGTCATTCACGTCGGGCTCGTCGGACTTGTTAAAAGGTAAAAAAGGATTCGGACAGTTCGTGGTGAGTAATCGCAGTTCTGATGTCCAGAAGTTATTTTCGGTCATAAGAGACGGTAGCAGCAACATTATGTACAAAATAAGCTAAAAGAATAAGTTACCATCAACGCAAAGAAACGAACAAAAAAAACTATTGGATAGTAACACATAACACGTCAACCTTCTTCTCCGGCGCCATTGATTACATCACTTTTTTTGCATGGTGGGGTCGCACAATTGTTTTATATCAAAATGGGGTCGCGGGTCAAACATTTTTGGGAACCCCTGATCTCGGCCTACTTTATTGTCCCACAAAGAGAAATTGGTTTGCGACAGTTTAAAAAAGACATGATAACAGCAAATACATATCAGAGTGAGTATTTAACAGAACTCATTGCCATGACCGAAAGCTTGAAGGTTAGTATGGCTAAAATCTTAATTTGAGCCGGTTTGCTACAGAAAGAAAATAGTCCTGCAGCAACAGAATATTCAAATTATTATGTAGATTAAAATGAATGGACATTTTTGTAGGGGTTGCTAGATTTTTTTGTTAGGGCAAATCAAGACTGAAATTTCAAAGTGCAAATTACAAACTTTTGAAACCTTTTTAAAACTACTTTTGCAGGAAAATTCTGGCCAACAATAGAGTGATCAAATTAAAATCCTACATCTGTATGCTACTTTTCATGAAAGATAACTTCTAGGGTCAGTTTCCTGGAGCCAGATGAAGCCAGGCTATAGAACTGTCAATGGAGCTCCCCATTAAGCTTGCTTTTTAGTCCAGGAGTATAGGCCTAATCTCAGCCTGACAAACCGGTCCCTAGTGCCTGATTGCATCTTGCATACTGAATACATGGTATTTTGGGTGAATATGTCAATAATGATCACAGTATCTCATGTATTACTGGGGAAGGGTCATACAAGATGCACCGTTGCTCTCATCTCACTTTGACTATGTCAGGCACACATTATTCTGTGAGATTTACTTATCTGAGCCACGTTGGTAAAGTCTTTACAAATACCACCGACATGTGTCAATCACTGGAATTGGACTATCAGGCAACTGCATGTCAAATAATAATCCTTCCGCCAAGATACCGTCACGCTGGAGTAAAATAGCCACTTAATATGCTGTCCATCAATCTCTATCTCCGTCTATCCTCTACTCCTCTCATCCTCCTCTCTCTCTCCCAGACAGTCCATGACAACCAGCAGATGAAATAGCCTCTGAAAAGTTTTTCTTTTTCCTGCTGATTCAGTCTAAGGACTGCCACAGAAATACAAATAGGCCTAGCTAGTAGAAGTTCACATCACACACTTTCTCATCACTCACACTCCTAATGCACTTCTGTCAGACTCAGCAGTAACTCTGTCTGTACAAGGGACGATCAACGCCTTGATAATCAATCAAAACCCTGAACCACAACCCAGGACAAGAAAGGGCTGTGAAAACTAGAATACTAAACTCTGTGTATTCAACTGCAGCAAAGCAAAGCAAGCCTGTCGAGCCTCAGCTACAGTTTATATGCAAAACACCTCCTCTCCAAAACTCAGAGATCTTTGTGTCTGGTGGAGACTGTCTGTAGTGTTTTGTTATGGACAGGGGCTGGAGACAAGGTTAAACTTGAGAGAGAACTCTAAAGACAAAGAGACACAGAGAGAATGAATGACACAGAGCCTTCGTTCATGGAGCTATTGTCCTTGGTGCAGCTCTCGCTCATGTGCCCTTCCCACTTTGGCCTCTGTGTGTGTGTGTGTGTGTGTGTGTGTGTGTGTGTGTGTGTGTGTGTGTGTGTGTGTGTGTGTGTGTGTGTGTGTGTGTGTGTGTGTGTGTGTGTGTGTGTGTGTGTGTGTGTGTGTGTGTGTGTGTGTGTGTGTGTGTGTAGCAGAGTGAGATGTGTGTGTGGGTGAGCTCTGTGGGTGATACCTTATCTGTCCTCATGCTCAGTTATCCATCCGTCCTCTTTCTCCCCGTCCCCTCTTTCTCCCTGTTCTCCCTGTCAACCCCCCCCTCGCTCTGTGTTCCCTCTATTCTGAGTTATGACAGGGTTGAACGAATATACAATATCTCTTCATACATCTTCATTAACAGACACACAAACAGCACACTTTCCTTCCCTGTCTGTCCCCCCTCTCTGTGTGTGTCAGTCAGTCAGTCAGGGATTGTTATGTGAGTACAGACATAGTCTAGATGTGTATATTCATTTCCCCGTTGACAGAATGCTTGACTCAGTGTACTCCTGTCCTGGCTGCCTGGGCCTCATGCCCTCTACGCTGACAGACGTAGGAGGTATGTATCCCAAATGGCACCCTATTCCCTAAATAGTGACTACTTCTGGGCCCTGGTCAAAAGTAGTGTACTAGATAACGAATAGGGTGCCATTTGTGACGCTCCCACAGACCACAGGCAGCGAAACGTCTCCTCATCTCTCTATATCTCTCCGTGTCCAGCCAGCCGTCACTCTCTGCCACACACTGTGTGTGTGTGTATGTGTGTGACGTGCCAATGTACACTGTGTGACTGTTTTTTGTTGTGTCACTCACTGCGGCAGTAGGAAATGGAGCTGAGAAGACTGATCCCGTCTCCTGATAGGGGGTGACTGACAGGACAGGACAGGACGAGGGGGGTAGAGGAGGTGATGTGGCGCCCCTGGCAGACTGATTGGGCAGGTAGCAACATGTGGGCTTCATTCCCATAATCCACCTGGAGATCTGAGCTCTGACTGCTCCACTTACACACACACATGCAGACAAAACCAAGGTCTTCACGTCACTGTGTCCAACCACAAAACGCTCAGACAACACAAAACACACTGAAAACATCCAGGCAGAGAATATCCATATAGAACACCTAGACAACATCCAATAGAACATTCACTTTAACTAAAGACTACTAGAGGCTCCAGAGAACAGAGCACATGAATGCAATGCTAACATTAAGTATATTGCCTAGAGAACACAGAATACTCAAGAGCAGCACTTCATAAGCCAGTGTGGTTTTCTGTAAGGCAGAGAGGCCATGTCCTTCCAGCTGCTCCAGTAGTGTTATAACTAAAGGTAGAGAGACTGAAGTTGGAGAGACTGAAGGTGGAAAGAATGATGTGTGCAGGGGAAAGAGGGGGAAGGCAACAGCAGGAAGCAAGCTCCTCTCTAGTCCCCCCGGCCCGCTCCATTCCCCCCTCTCACAACTGTGTGTGTGGGTAATGTCGAGTGACACGTGTAAGCGGGCGCTGTCAGCCCTGTGTATGTCACCCTGAGTGGCAGTGCTACTGAGGTCCAGAGACAGGCAGGCAGGCAGGCAGGCACACATAACACACACACACACACACACACACACACACACACACACACACACACACACACACACACACACACACACACACACACACACACACAGAGAGAGAGAGAGAGACACCATTCTATACTATCATTTCACTGGGATATACACTCTTAGAAAAAAAGGTGCTATCTAGAACCTTAAAGGGTGCTTCAGCTGTCCCCATAAGGGAACCCTTCAAATAAAAATGTTTGGTTCCAGGTAGAACCCTTTTGGGTTCCATATAGAACCATTTATACAGAAGGGTTCTACCTGGAACCAAAAAGGGTTTCCTATGGGGAAAGCCAAAGAACCTTTTTGGAATCCTGCTATATGTATCTGCTATACATTACACACACCACCAATACATTCACACCCACGCCACCCTGTTTTCCTATTCAACATAGACACACACTCCTAGACACTCTGCAAATACAAATGAACTCAAAAATGCATAGGCACACTCACAAATGAAAACCCACTGCTCACACAAACTCACACTCACAGCACTCTCTCGCAGGTACACACTTGCATGCTACATGGACCCGTAACATAGCTGGGACCGTTCTGTTGCTGCATGGACCTTGCTACATGGACCCGTAACATAGCTGGGACCGTTCTGTTGCTGCATGGACCTTGCTACATGGACCCGTAACATAGCTGGGACCGTTCTGTTGCTGCATGGACCTTGCTACATGGACCCGTAACATAGCTGGGACCGTTCTGTTGCTGCATGGCTGAGCAGTGTGTGTCAATGTTTCTTTCTGACGACTGTGTGTTCTGGGAACAGCATCTGTGTTGTCATCGGCCACTCTCTCACACTCTTTTCTCTTTCCCTTTTATCACCGTCCAGCTCTCTCTCTCTATATATATATCTCAGTCTCTCTGTTTCAGCACAGTACAGCCATAAAACTGTCAACAGCTCATCTAGAGCAGAGTGAGGAAAAACTCAAGCATGAAGCACTGTCAGAAATATCCCCTTTCTGGCATGGATTTGCACATCTCATTTTTCTGAGTGACAAAGTATATAAACATGCTTGGAGGAGCTGGGGCTGGCTTGGCAAGTGATCCTCACTACTCTGGTTTAGTTGGGTGGAGGAGTAGGGATTTGAACATTACTGTTTGATCTACAGGGTCCACAATCTCTTCTGGTGGTGATGAACGATGAGTCAAGTCAGATGGAGGGATTTTCATTTGCAACGCTATAGTCTATGATAATTTGGGGTTAGCCAGAGGCAGCTTTTGTCCTACATACACGTAAAGTTCTCTGAAGACTGTGTGTGTGTGTGTTTTTGCAGACAGACAGGCGTGTGTGTGTGTGAGCCCAGACAGGAAGTGGGTCAGCCTGAGCGGAGCGGCAGACGACTGGTGTCCTTCAGCGTCTCATTTTCTCCTCCTCCCGGGCAGGCAGGCAGTGGTGACAGGTGACTGATGGGGTGACACACACCTGTCAGTGCTTAGTTTCCCCGCACTGACAGACACTGACAGGAACGCCACCACCACAAACACATACACTGACTGGGACGCCACGAGACAAACACACAGCCCTTGAACCAACTCAAGTACAGCACAGTGTGTGTATAGAAAAACTTGCCGCAGTTCACCGAAGTTTAAATATAGTTCTATTTTTGCATGTTGACTTAAACAAACCATAAACAAACAAACCATTGGGGTGGCAGGTAGCCTAGTGGTTAGAGCGTTGGACTAGTAACCGAAAGATTGCAAGATCAAATCCCCGAGCTGACAAGGCAAAAATCTGTCGTTCTGCCCCTGAACAAGGCAGTTAACCCACTGTTCCTAGGCCGTCATTGAAAATAAGAATTTGTTCTTAACTGACTTGCCTAGTTAAATAACATAAATAAAAATAACAGTATAGGAATAATAAACCAGACATGTCAACCTAAAGCTACATTATAAAAACATGTCACCATCCCTATGCAAACAATAATAGCCATTGTCAAACACTGCCATGTCTCCTACTGTACGGCATTGATATTCATAACCAGTACAGTATAGAAGAAACACTCACAATACAGGTTGTAAATCATCTCTCTCCTAAACTACCACCATTGTGCCCTTGAGCAAGGCACTCCCAGTGTGTCGTGTGTTTGCTTGTTGGTGTGGTTGGGTACTGTGTCAGCAAAAAGAAGAATTTCCATTCAAAGATGTATAAAGACTTTATTAAGAGATTTACGTCAATCAAATTGATCGTGTTCCGTTTGGAGTAATTCATCTTGTGGTGTCCAAGCAGAGGGCGGGGGTGTAGCGGAGGTTCATAGGCGGTGACTGATGGTCTTGGCTCTCCTCAGGGTGAGCAGGTGACTCTGGTGGAAGGGTACGGAGCAGAAGACTCTGTCTGAAGGCAACAACGGGAGCTCTGCTGACGGGTTGGTGATTACAAACCTGCAGAGACAGTGGTACAGTAAGTGTGTGCCAACAGCAGAGGGAAGAGCAGCAGCATAGGTAATGTACCTCTTCATGGAGGGGTTAGGAGGGTCCAGCAGGCGATACAGCCCAAAACACAGGATCTCCAACGAGTCCAGAGCCTGGCAGAACAACTCCTTGAAGTCCTCACACTGCATAGGATATGGATGATAGGGAATCACTAGGACATTTGTGTAGGTTGGCCTGTTTCTAGAACCGATGCACTGTGGGTTAGTGTGTGTGTCTATATGCACTGAGAGTACAAAGCATTAGGAACCCCTTCCTAATTTTGAGTTGCGGGGGGCATGGACTCTACGAGGTGTCGAAAGCATTCCACAGGGATGCTGGCCCATGTCGACTCCAATACTTCCCACATTTGTGTCAAGTTGGCTGGATGTTCTTTTGGGTGGTGCGCCATTCTTGATCCACACGGGAAACGGTTGAGCCCTCTACTACTAAACCCCAGTTCAAAGGCACTCTTTTGTCTTAGCCATTTTTTTATTTAACTAGGCAAGTCATTCCCTCTCTGAATGGCCCACATGCACAAACAATTTCTCCATTGTCTCAAGGCTTACAAAATACTACTTTAACCTGTCTCCTCTCCTTAATCGACACTGATTGAAGTGGATTTAAGTGACATCAATAAGGAATCATAGCTTTCACCTGGATTTACCAGGTCAATCTATGTCAGAGAAAGAGCAACTGTTCCTAATGTTTTGTACACTCAGTGTAGATGTGTGTCCATATATGTGTATACTGCATGACCAAAAGTATGTGGACCCCTGCTCGTTGAACATCTCATTCCAAAATCATGGGCATTAACATGGACTTGGTCCCCCCTTTGCTGCTATAACATCCTCTTCTCTTCTGGGAAGGCTTTCCACTAGATGTTGGAACATTGCTGCGGGGACTTGCTTCCATTCAGCCACATGAACATTAATGAGGTCGGGCACTGATTTTGGGCGATTAGGCTTGGCTCACAGTCGGCGTTCCAATTCATCCCAAAGGTGTTCGATGGGGTTGAGGTCAGGGCTCTGTGCAGGCCAGTCAAGTTCTTCCAAACCAATCTCGACAAACCATTTCTGTATGGACCTCGCTTTGTGCACGGGGGTATTGTCATGCTGAAACAGTAAAGGGCCTTCCCTAAACTGTTGCCACAAAGTTGGATGCACAGATTCGTCTAGAATGTCATTGTACGCTGAAGCGTTAACATTTTCCTTCACTGGACCCAAGGGGCCTCCTCACGACTCAGGATAAGACCCAGATGTGGATAGTACGATTCTCGGAATATTTATTATAACAAAGGGGGGCGGCAAAAGGCAGGTTGTTGGCAGGCAGAGGTTTGTAAACCAGGTCAGAGTTAGGCAGGTACAGGACGGCAGGCGGGCACAGGGTCAGGACAGGCAGAAGGTCAGAACCGGGAAGACTAAAAAACAACAGGAAACACGCTGGTATGACCTGACAAGACAAGACAAACTGCTAACAGACAAATAGAAAATGCAGGTATAAATACAGGAGACAAGGAGACAGGAGACAGACGATGGGGAAAATGGGGGGTACCTGGTGGGGGGTGGAGACAAGCACAAGACAGATGAAACAGATCAGGGGGTGACAGGCCTAGCCAAACCATGAACCGAAGCAGTCCCGTTCTCGTGTGAGCTTGTGTGACCTACCACTTTGTGCCTGAGCCGTTGTTGTTCCTAAACATTACCACTTCACAATATCAGCACTTACAGTTGACCAGGGCAGCTCTAGCAGGGCACAAATTTGACAAACTTACATGTTGGAAAGGTGGCACGTTGAAAGTCATTGACTTCTTCAGTACGGGCCATTCTACTGCCAATGTTTGGCTATGGATATTGCATGGCTGTGTGCTCGATTTTATACACCTGTCAGCAATGGGTGCAGTTGAAATCGCCAAATCCACTAATTTGAAGTGTCCACATACTTTTGTATATATAGTGTATGTCTGTGTGTGTTAGTAGTAGAAACTCACAGCGAGGCTGCAGAGGGGCTCATCTTGCAGTGCCAGCTGTGCCAGTTTGGAGCGTTGGCGCAGCGCCCACATCTTCACGGACATCTCCCCTCCCCGCAGCTGGTTGTCCTCTGCCAGCTGGGCCTCCAGTAAGGGGGTGTCGCCACCCGTCACCAGCGTACAGATCAGACCAGGCACGTTGGCGTTGAAGTACGTCTACACACCACACAGACAGACAACAGACAGGCAACCACTCAGAGGTAAGGTTAGGTTAGATCAGGTTAGTTATTGGTTATGTTCGCTAACCCTCAGCTCACAGTGACACCGTGTGTTCTACCCAAGGCCAATAACTATAGAAATAGAGTTCCCCCACCCTGTTAAAATATACAGGCAGTTTTTCAGGTTAGTTGACTGGTTAGCTAGCTATCTTGGAGAGGCTATCAATCGTCCACCATCTTGGGTGCTCCAAATGCATGATCTTATAGCATTAAGAAGAGAAGAATGGATAAAGTAAAACATAAGTGGTATCATGTGTCCGAAAGGTAATATTACTTTCAAGCCATGAATTATAGCACTATTATAAGCAACTAAGTAGTACAACTATTGATGAATTACTATTGCTATGGATTGAATGCTTTCCAAAGGGCTATGGCTATGCCTATGGAGAGCTGGTCAAAAATAGTGCACTATAAAGGAAATAGGGTGCAACTTAGTAGTCGACCGTTGTGTTCTGTTCTGTCTACTCACGGCTGCCACGAGAGAGTCCAGTAGGTCGACAGAGAATACGGAGCCTACAGAGAAGGCCTGGCTCAGGGTCAGGCTGGAGGAGTCCTCTTGGCTGTCCGCCTCATTCACAAAGCACACGTTAGAGCTGTTCACTGGGGGAGAAAGGGACTAGTTAGTAGCCTAATTACAGTACAGTCAGTATAGAGGTCAGTGAAAGTTTCTGATTGGTCTACAAGTTTTCGTTTAAACGGGATCGCTGTGAATAATAATACTGTACTTTTTTATTTATTTAAAAAAAAAACATTTGTCACCATTCACCTATAACTACATGGTATTTGCTGGTTTTCTCTGACCATGTGACCAGACCAGGAATGTCAGAAAAATAATCCTGTCCCTGTATTGATGTAGCAAAGCACTAGGGATTGAAATAGGCACAATACCCAGCTCTACCAGCAGAGGGACAGTGGTGCCGGCGCTGTGTGCAGGGGTGACCTCAGCCTTCTCGGGTATCGTAGGGACGTGGGAAAAGTCTAGTGGGTCTGCACAACACAACACATAGCACACTGTTACAATGGCACACGCTGAACACGGCAACTACAGCATAAATCAGTGATACACATCTATACCCTTTTGACTTTACATTTTGGTCATTTTAGCAGACGCTCTTATAGTCAGTCAGTGTTATCAACTAAGGTAAAACCTTCAAACGAATGGGATTCCCAAAAGCATTTGCATAACATGATTGGTAAAACAGTGATTATTTTGTCACTAAACACGTGAACATTTCAGGTATTAGTGTGTATTACTAGGACATTATGCACCAATGTCCCCTACAAAAAAATAACCCAACCTCAACACACACACACTCCTGTAGTACAGATAAACAGTCATTGATTGGCAGCCCAGGCGGGTCGGTCCAGCCACTGTATGGCTCCAGTGAGACAGCATGCCTTAATTATGGATTAATTGTGTCATTAGCACATTCTGCTGTTGGCGACACATTGAGCCTGTCAAGGTTAATTACTGGAACATGTTTATTTTCTGTCAGCTTCTATGGCAGGCTGTCGCATACACACACACACACACACACACACACACACACACACACACACACACACACACACACACACAGAAACGCTGAGGTTCACACACATACACGCCATTCGCTCACACAATTCCCGGAACACTTCTGCTCAGCCTTCAGGACTTTCCCTCAGCCCCTGTCTGTCTGTCTGACCACAATCTGTATGGTGCTCATACCATGGACATGACACACACTCTTCAGACAATAGACACACACTCTTCACAGACAATATACACACACACACACACACACACACACACACACACACACACACACACACACACACACACACACACAATCTCTCCTCTCACACTGACAGTCCAGCCTCGAGCCAAGCCAACTAATCGAATATTAAAGCAGCCAACAAACATTTAACAGTAACATTCTCCCAGCCCCTGAACATTCTCCATGAACCTCTCTGGTCCCTCTCACTGACCGTGGCTCGGACCACGGTTATGACCACCAAACCCATGACCAAGCTCCAGCCCCTGTCCGTGGCCGTGACGTTGAGTGTGACTGAGTGTGCAGCGTGGGCCTGGCTCGGGGCTGAAGCGGATGTGGTAGAGGTTGACACAGAAGTGGATGGTCTCCTTATCCTGCATGGAGGGCTCAATGTCGCTGGAGCTGGACAGAGAGCTGAGGACCACCACCATGGCACAGCGCTGCACCCTCAACGCACGCAGGTCTGCCCCACACAGAGGAGAGCCCTGGGGGAGAGAGTGGGGAGGAGGGAGACGGAATGAGAATAGGGATGGGGTGAGGGGACAGGGGGAGTCAGGCAAGGCTAGAGGACTGATACGTTCTATAGTCCTATACACCTCTTCTACCTAGTTAGTCTCTTTGCTAGGTATTCTAGCGAATAGAGTATCCTGACCTGTGGAGGCTGGTGGGAGAAGCTACAGGAAGACGGGCCCATTGTAATGACTGGAATGGAATTAATGGAATGGTATCAAGCACATCAAACATATGGACCCCCCCCCCCATTCCATTTATTCCATTCCAGCCATTGTAATAAGCCTGTCCTCCTATAGCTCATACCACCAGCCTCCTCTGATCCTGACCTATGCCTGTCGTGTATGTCAGCAAAAAGTCAAGTTTCTGTAGAATAATGGATAGATTTCAGATCTATGATAGAGTATTCCCACATGTCCAGAGACTCACAGGCAGGAAGTAGATGTTGGGGAAGTAGTGTATGTTGGCCCACTCCCTGCTGAAGTAGTGTGGGTCTCCCAGGAAGACGACCGTCCTCAGCTCTGGGGCCGTCAGGCTGCTGGCCCTCAGCGGCATCATGAAGTCCCCCAGGCCCAGCAGGCTGGAGCCCCCGTCCCCAAAGACACACACCACCACGTGGTCCTGCAGTGCCAGGGTACTGGCACTCTGTCTGGTCTGAGGAGGATACACACACAAATGCATGACTGGTGATGTTTATTATGTTATTATTACATGCATGTACTCTAGCTGGCTAGGTACAAGTAAGCTAGTGCCAGTGTGTGAGACAGTGAGTGCTATTAGTACTTTTTGAGGACGGTTCGGTTTCGGTTCGATTCTTAGAAAATTATCACGGTTTTTGATTTTAGCTTTAAAAAAATAAAACATTTTGAAAAATGTACATTCCAAAGCCTAATATAGTGAACATTTAATTGTCAAAACATTGAAAATATTCCATTGTCTCCGTCAGGTCCACATTGGGTAGACATCAACGGAAAAATATTAAATTATTTCATAGTAATTTCAGTTGGGTAACTTACTATTTTATTTGTTGACTTGATTATTTTGAAAGTGATCATCTCACCTCTGTTCAGTCAGTAGCAGCCATTCAGCCAGCCAGACAACATAATCTCTGTGCACCCCAAACTGTACTGTCTTTAGTCATTCTATTCAGCTAGTCTAGCCTGCCTAAATATGCTGCAGAGCTGTCTGATCAAATCATTTTGCTACTTCTTCAAAGTAGCAACACACACTTTCAGGAATCAATCAAATCAAATGTATTTATAAAGCCATTTTTACATCAGCAGATGTCACAAAGTCCTATACAGAAACCCAGCCTAAAACCCCAAACCGCAAGCAATGCAGATGTAGAAGCACTGTTTCTATCCCTCTCTCTCTTCTTGTTGTGTTGTGTACGTTCCTCTCTCATGCAGTCTAGGCGGTCTGTGTGTATCTTACCAAACATAGCAAGCGTAAAAGTGTCCGAGACAGAAATAACAGGCGCAATGGATTATGGTCATTGTAGTTAATTAACATGTTGCTGCGCTGAACTAGGTTGAATATTTGCTTAATGAAAACTACAACTCCCTTCAGCCCAGAGTTGCACATAGTTCTTGACTTGATTTCTCTCGTGAATTATTTGATTTCTCTCTAGAGAAACGGCACGTTGGGCTCACACAAAAAATAAACTAAATGGAATTCAAGTAATTGAACCGACGTCGGTCAATTAGTTGTTTAATAACCGGAAGAAAAAATATATGTTAATCGCTCACCATTAGTGCCTAATTGCCTATCTGTCCATGTCCCAGTCTTACCAGTGAGATGTCCTTCAGGGGAACAGGTGGGCACCAGTGGAACAGTCCTGTAGAGTCCAGCCCCACCTCCTGCTGCTCCTCCTGCTGCTGCTGCTCCCACACACACTCCCTCTCTCGAAGAGTCTCTCCCTCTGGGCTACAGCAGAGGACACACACACACACACAAACAAACAAGCACAAGCCTCAGAGAGTGGAGGGAATAAAGGGTGGAGGGAGAGAAGACAGGAGAGGCACACACAGACTCATGCATGCAGACATATTACATACACACTGTCCAACCACTCTGGATGTCAAGAGCACAAAAGGGAAAATGAAAGGTATTCACTTGGGTAGTGGAATCACAGATAAAAAGGGTGGTGACGAGACCGGATAGACGGAGAGAGATAAAGAAAGAGAGGGAGACAGGAGTGAGAGGGATGGTGGGGAAGAGAGAGGAAAGAGAGACACAGAGATGGAAAGAGAGAGAGAGCAGGGAACTACAATTTATTTAATCTGTATTCTGCTCACTAACTCACCTTCTGACCGTGCTCTCTCCTCCCCCCTCTCTCCTCCTCCCTCTCTGTCCTCTGACAGGATCTCCCAATATTAATGCCCAGAATGGGTTGAGTGAGGCAGCTGGGGAGCCGGCCCATTAATCAGCCTGTCAATCCCAGCCTGCTATTCCACTGTGCTCAGCTGTCCAGGACATAGCCTGCCCGCCAGCCCGCACCAGGCAGCCTCCACTAATGACAGTGCGATATATCGTGGTGAGTTTTAAATTAAGTATTTGTCTCAGCATGTTCAAAACAAACATATTCCTGTGTAGAAGGCTGTGATTTCTCACCTGAAGGGCAGAACTCCCAGTGATGGACGTCTGAAGCCTAGACTCATGGCGGAGGTGTTAGATGAGACTGATGGGACACACACACACACACACGCACGCACATGACACACACACACACACAGATGAGAAACACACGGGTGAGAGACAGTCTTGCGGGTCAGACACACCCATAGGTGACAGACAGGCTCATAAGAGACATAGAAGGGTGACAGACAGCCATTCTGAGTCTCTGCTAAGCGTGAAAATGTGTAATGAGGCGAACAGGACAGACAGAGGCGCTTGGTGCTTTCTACTAACATAGGTCCTAAAGAAAAGACAGATTTTTCAGCCCAGTGGAGAAAAGTGTGATGAGGACTCCCCCTAGTGGAGGAGTTAGAGACTGCACCATCTCTGCACCTCTCAACATGCCGTCTCAGTTGCTTTGCTTCTTGTGAAACTGAGGTTAGTACTAAAAAGGTCTGCGAGTGTAAAAGGTCGTGTCTTGGTCATTGCATTGTTGCCGTACCATCTTTCTGCTCAGGGCACCTGCAGGGTCTCATCCTGGGCAAATCCTTGATGTCTCTGTGACACACAGAGCAGTACATACTTGCCCTGACAAACACACAGGTGAGCAAAAATGACTAAGGTGAATACTCCCACTCCCTACATACAGAAGTATTTGAGTCAAGGCTCTAGTTTATGAACTAATATTAGAGTGGCACAGTACCTTCTGGCATCACTGGCATTGCTGGCTATGAGGAAACCCAGAGTCCACAGCTTTATTTTGATGTGACTGGGAGGATTCACCAACACACTGAGAAACAACAAAACAACTTTACCAGGCAGGCCGCAGCCCATCCACAGAACTACAGTTAATGTGTAAAATAATCAAATACCTGTAAGCATTATAAAAATGACTGTCTACTACTACTACTACTGCCGCCTCTACCACTGCTACAACTACCACAGATAGAACAATGAAACAGATATTTTACTGTATAAATATGAAGCATCTGCTTGGCATTTCCACTCACTACTAAATATGGTAGTTTTTTAAAATTGCGTTGTTTAGAAGGACTGCAAAGGCGAATTGAGTTATTGCATATGCGCACTTCACTAAGTAGGCGTTCCCTAACGGAAATATGCAGATAATGCTAGAACGTGCCAATAGGATCTCGCTAGCTCGTGCTTGGCTCTACCCCCCTCCTTGCATGTTCTGCCCACTATGGCTCATTTTCTCCCATTGGAAACAACTGGCTGTGGTCGATCTTGGTTTAGTTCTGAAAATCTTTGCTGCTGCTGCTACTACTACTACTACTACTACTACTGCTACTACAGGAAGAGTGGAGATCCTTAATAAATACAAATACTACTGCTGCTACTGATACTACTACTACTTCTACTGCTCCTGCTACTACAGGAAGAGTGGGGATCCTTAATAAATACAAATACTACTACTACTACTACTACTACTACTACTACTACTACTACTACAGGAAGAGTGGGGACCCTTAATAAATACAAATACTACTGCTCCTACTGATACTACTACTACTGTTACTACTACTACTACTACAGGAAGAGTGGAGATCCTTAATAAATACAAATACTACTGCTACTACTACTACTGTTACTACTGCTGCTACTACTACTGTTACTACTACTACTACTACTACTACTACTAAAGGAAGAGTGGAGATCCTTAATAAATACAAATACTACTACTGCTACTGCTACTAGTTACTTACTTGAAATCTTGGTCTCCGCTCTGATACTCAATCCCAATCAACAGCAACCTCAGCTTCAGGAAACATAGCCTGACACACAGGCACACAGGCAGACAGGCACACAGGCAAACAGTCAGGCAGACAGGGAGAGATCATGTTTGTTTGTAGTAATAGAACACTGATATGTCTCTCTGTAGCAGACTGACAAACTGACTTGCTGGCCTGAGCGAAGGACATCCCTATGAAGGAGGGGGACAGGTGCTCTGTGTAGATCTCATTGTAGAGGCCCTCTCTGTACAGGTTCTGCCAGGTGTCTCCATCCTGCTGTAAAACAAAATGGCAACAGATATTCAGTAGCAACAGAGATACCTGATAAAAAGTACAGCACTGTGATGGAGTCTAGTATAACAGTTAAAGCTCCTGACTTCAAACCACATACTCCCTGGCGACAGGGGTTGGCGCCATGTCTCTCGGCCAAGCCTGTCTGTGCCCCCATCTCCCTCTCTGCTCTCCCACCCTGCTTTCAAAAATACATTCAAATACTTAGTAAGGGATCAGAATAGTGCACTTTATTGTTGACGTACCTCGATCTCACTCTGCATGGTGAACAGGTTGGTCAACAGCGTGGAGAGGCCAGGCACCAGGCAGCTCTGAGACATGAAACCCAGTTTGAGCTCTGCCAGGCAGATCACTGCATCACCTCGACTCCAGTCCCAGTTAGGCACGTTCTGCAGGAATGCCTTGGGAGCACACACATAAGTGCATACACACACATGACACATCATCTAGCAACAATAGCCATACTTGTTTGTAAGATGTATATAGGCATCGGGGACAGGCAGCCTACCTTACTGTTGTGCTTCAGCATCTGAACTATAATCCTGGTGTTGGGACAATACTGTTTGATGGCGATCACCCTGACAGAGGACAAACACACTCTTAAAACATGTTGTTTTGTCTTATTATTTATCTTCAGCTGTGTGTCAGAAGGGATAACAAGGTAGAGAGCAGGTGAACGTGTGTGTGTGCGCACGTGTGCCTGTCTAGCTATGTGTGCATGCACCTGAGCCCTCCCTACCTCATGAGATTGGCAGCGTCCTCCTTATGCTGGTCTGAGGTGAACCTGTCACAGATGATCAGGCAAGCTCCTGCTTTATGCATCTACACACAGAGGATAGCATCAAGCCAGTACTACCATGTACCACAGTCACTAAACCATCATTACTCTGCATCCCTGTGTACCTCCTGTACCCTTCCCAGTTGTACGTGGTAAGCAGAGGCTAGCCAGTAACTTCTAGCCACTGTGGTGACGTGTTACCTTCCTGAGATCTAAGAGCCAACAGTCGCTCCAGGAGGAACAAGCTAGCTTCTTGCTCGAGATTCCACAACTGTGTACAGCTGGCTTGGAGTACAAATGCTAATGTTAGCATCCGACTGCTAGATGGTAGTATGTCCAGTAGCACACTCAGTCAAGTCGAAGAGTTTGTCCGGACAGAAATGATTACAAAACCATTGTGTGGTGTCCCCACTATTGGTGTGTGTTATAATATGTGTGCACACTAACTTGTTGTATCAAAACAGTAGCGTCAAATGTGTTGTACGTCCGTTATCCAAACTGAGTTTGTACTTGGCTCCAGTACCTTAACTCTTTCCAGGTCTCTCCTCTGCATCACTGAGCCCTGGTAGAAGGTGACCTTCAGGAACCACCTCAGGAAGAACGCCTCCAGCTCCTGGTTAGGACGGAAGCTGGCAAAGTCAGAGATAGCAGTGTCTGAAACGGGACCCTAATCCCTATGTGGTGCACAACATTTGACGAGGGCCAAGGTTGGGCTCAAAGGTAACGCTGTGACTCACTTTCCCAGGAAGAGCACCTTGACGTCGACCTCCCCCCTGTCCTCATGTAGAAAATCTTTCATGAAGGCAGAGGCGCTGCTCAGAGTGATGTGACCACACACCACCACATGGCTAGCGCGCACGCGCGCACACACACACACACACACATACACACACACACACACACAGGGAGGAACATTAACATAGATCGTTCTTGTTCTAAGAAGCATTATATCAGATATACGGAGGATTTAGTCATTTTTGTTTAGGTCCAGTTTATATTATCATGTTGTGTGACATAAAGATGTACCTTGTAGCTGCTACTACACCAACTGTTTTATTTTGGTCATCTCCCATAAACTGTAGAAAGATGACTCACGTCTTGCCTGAGACACCCGTGAAGCTACCATCAAACCTCTTCCTGTTGATGATGATCTGAACCACCTCTGGGACAAAGTTGGCAAACAGACCCTGAGACAGAGAGACATGATGTGTATCTAAATCACATCCTCAATGGACCACTGACAGTGACTGCATCCCAAATGGCACCATATTCCCTATGAAGTGCACTATTTTTGACCAGAACCCTATGGGCCCTGTTCAAAAGTAGTGCACTATATAAGGCAGGGATGGGCAACTTTGAAAAAAAATCTGTAGTTTGCGGGTCTGCGTACCTACATCCATACCCAGATATGCAGTCAGAGCCAGTCCTAGCCTTTTGGGTGTCCTAAGCAAAATCCCCAAAATGTTAGCTGACATGGGCTAATTTGTTTATTTTTGGAAATTTATCCACAGGCCTACAAAATGGGGGGCCACGGGCCGTATCCCTGATATAGGGGGATTGGGTGCCATTCGGGAAGCAGACAGTAGCTTTCATGGATTGGATTTCCATAGCACTTTCCTATGCTTTAAGACTCTTTACATTGTATGGGGGGAGTCAATACTGTCTTATGAGATTTACCAGTCCAATAAAGATGAAGATGATGACGAAGAGGCGTCCCAGGGTCGTCGTCAACTCCACGTCACCATAGCCCACCGTTGACATGGTAACAACCAGGAAGTAAACACACTCAAAGTAGTGGAGAGGTTGGGGGTTGGAGAAGTCCAGCCAGGGGTCACCTGAGTTCTCCAGCTGCAGCAAGACCAGGTCTCATGAGAGAGATTGGTTAAAGTTGAGATCTGCATAAGGTGAAACAGTGCCACTGGTCGCCCCAGGCCATTTGTTATAGTTTTGTTTATGAAACGGAGGAGATGAGCATCCAGCATTGTGGTAAAAAAAATAATATTGCGCGTTCAATGATGTCCAACATCATTTTTGTTGTTGAAGTATTGTCTTTGTTGTTATATCGCAAACAAACATTGCAGTTTCACCGCTACGGATTCCAGCTTTAATGTTAGCAGAATTACTCATTTTAGTATTAGATGAATTACTCATAAAAACACATTTACAACATTAGTACAATAGTGCCTCAACTGTCTATCAAAATGGTTTGCTTATTTCTCTATGAATGTAAAGAGTGTGGAGAGAACCAAGACATGAATGCAAATGACACAAACACACCAGGTGGATGAAACCAGCTGAGGTCAGCAGTGTGCCTGTTAGGATGGCAACCAGGCGGGAGAGTTTCAGAGTGGTGCTGGGAATACAGAGTGACAGAACATGTGAGCTGGGGCTGAGAGAATGTGAGTGAGAGAATGTGTGTGAGAGAGAGAGTGAGAAAGTGCAATTGTATTAACAGGCAGACATACATTTAAAACAAGTCACATTGCTTGTATCTCATACATGCTGAAAATGTGAAAGTCAATGGAATCATCATCCTACTTTTCATCCCTGTTCCGGCCTCTATTTGATGCACATTTGATGGAAATTGCACATTGTAAATATGGTACTGGAACGGATCCTGTATATAGTATTCTTACTTACTTTATCATTTTCTTCTTATTTATAGATCGTTTGTGTTTTTGTTGTACCTTATTTTTAGTATTACATCGTTATTGATTACTGCATTGTTGGGGTTAGAGCTTGCAAGAAAGACATTTCACTGTACTTGTGCATGTGACATTTAAACTTTAAACTTGATGTAGATGTACCGTATGTGTTGCTGTGTTACCTGTTGCTGTTGAAGACGTTGAGAATCTGCAGAACGACTGGTAACTCCAGTATGTGCAGAGCTCTGATGAACCTCAGACCTGGGCCAGATATACAAAATAATACATTAGCTTATAGGGTTGCAAAATTCCAGTAAATTCCATTAAATCTTCCAAATGGTGTTTCTGGAAAACCTGGGAATTATAGGAAAGTTACCAAAATCTTGCAACACTAACTTTTAGGAAAGTTACCAAAATCTTGCAACACTCAGTTTGAAGAAGAAAAAATACAATAATAATAATAAAAAGCTTATATTGGTTATTAAAACCAATATTGGGAGAGATTTTGAACATCGCATCCCATGTTGCTTTAAATTACCCATAACTTTGATGGCGTATAAGTGTGTAGGCCAACTGTATGTGGGTCGTTCCACCAATTCGGTGCCTTTAGAGAAGTGTAACTTGGTAAAAAAAAAAAAAAAACGTTTCATTTCAACTAATTTTAACATTTTGTCATAATGCCTATATTCAACAAGTGTTCCCATCTCAAGAGGTTAAATAAAAAAAAAAAAACAATACTATAGTAAGTGCCAAATAAAGTTACAGGGTTGACTGTAACCGGTTGCCGATTTCATCATTAATCAGCCATAAATCCCATTGTGACAGGGCGAATGGAAGCTTGTTGTGTGCAACAGGGAGTGGAAATTGAATGCAAGCTTCACAAAAAAAAGGTAATTGTAAAAAAAAAAAAATAATCTAGCCTATCTATGGGTAACTGGATTGACATGTTATGCTCGACCAACTCATTATTTTACCACAAAATGGACAAAAAGAGTAGAACCAGCTAACCTCCTTTTACACTATGTTTTGACTATTAGATGTTCAAAGTTTCTTTTGAAAAAAATATTGTAAAAGGAATTATTTCACCAAATTAAAATGAGAGTTCAGTTCACGTAACAGGGTTGACCTTAAAATGAGGGGCCAACGTAAATGAATCACTAATGACATTAAATAAATAATCATCTTCAGAGATTACATTGTCAAGCAAACAAAATAACTAGGGCTTTACGGCGGTGAAAACTTGGGAGAAATGTTGGGGTTAAGTGGGTTAGAATCTTCCTAGAAGTGACAGAGGGTGCAAAGCGGGAATGGTCAAAATGCTGAATTTTGGCACTTTAGCAAGTATGTCAGAGGAGGCTGGTGGGGGGAGCTATAAGTGGACAGGCTAATGGTGATGGCTGGAATGGAATAATGGAAAGGTATCAAACATAGAGAAACCATATGTTTGATTCTATTCCATTGTTCCTTTCCAGCCATTACAATGAGCCTGTCCTCATATAGCTCATCCCACCAGCCTCCTCTGGTCTTTATTTATATTAAAAAAATGGATTAATTGAATTCTCCATGTGGTCTATTTTAAAGGGCACTTCATGTAATATACAGTAACATGCTTTCAAAATGCAATATTGGTTAAATACAATTTATAGTTAAAATATCAGAGGCACAAAAGGCACTATTTGTGGAATGACCCATGTATGAGTGTCTTACCCAGCCAGGCTCGACGGGAAAACAGGGTAACTAAGGATGGAGTGATGGTGAAAAAATCCACCAGGGATCTCAAGTCAACCCAAACCGTCAGCTTATCCTGGGCCGCCAAAAACTGGTGAACAATGACACACAGGAAAGACAGAGTAATGCACACTGCTTTGTCTAAACCCAAAATGTGTGACATTATTTTGTATGTGTCCTATTGGCTAACTGCCTCACCCTGAGCCCAAAATACAGAAGGTGGCAGATGTTGAAGCTCAAATCAATGAGGAAAGCTATGCTGTATTCTTTCATGCAGGACTCTACTGGGCTGAGAGGAGTAGGAGAAGACATTTTAGTTTCCCTCTGGCTCTTTGTCTTGGACCTTTCTAGTGAACAAACAAAACTTTGTTTTGATCCCATCACCATCATATCATGATGCAACTCACTCAGTAGAGAGGATGATATAGGTCAGGATGGAGCCAATGTTGAAACAGAATATCAGCACCATCTGTTGAGGAAGGAAAGCGTGAGAAACACAATAGCAGGACTGAAGAAGAAAAAACATAAGAGTACTCTTCCTGCATGTCTTGTGACTTACTAGGACTTTGCCAGGCAGATGTTGAGCCGATATCACAGAGAACGCCCATTCCTTCAAGGCATTCCTCAGATTGAAATCTGTCTGCACACTAATGCTCTGTAACATCACAATAACAAGACAAGCCTCTACCTGTTCATAGGCCGGCACAGTACACACCAGATTGACATGTGGTCACACTGTAGATGTAGGCTTACATAACTCTCCCTTCTTCATCCCTCTACTCTCTTCCTCTCCACCTTTTCCCCTCACCTGTCTGTGTGCCCAGCGCTGTCGTCGGGGTCTGAAAATCCCAATGCTATTGAACCCTCTGTGAGCAACCTTCCAGAGCAGTAGGGCCAGCAGCCCCCCCAGGAAGACAGACAGGGAGGAGAGGAGGAAGGCCCACCACAGCCTGTGCCCCCGGTAGAGGCAGTGGGTGTGGGAAATGGGAGTGTAAGTGTGGGGGATCTTCATGGCCATGGGGATGTGCCAGTGAATGTGCGGGGCAAAGGTGGGCGGGGTGGTGTAGGTGTAAATGGAGGCAGTCACCATCAGTTTTGCATTTCCTTTTGAGGCCAAGAAAAACGTGTTAGTCTAACTTGGCCTGTGTTATAGTGGAATTAATGGTTGTTCCATCTACTAGCTAGCTGTCAGTTACATTGTGGTATCCCTATGATGGCATCACATCATTGGTAAAGAAAATAAACCATTACATTACATACAAGTGTCAGTAAACTCCCTAATCAGCAGATGCCAATTTGTATGTTTTTGTGAACGACATAATGGCTAACTAACGTTACTGTAGGCTACAAACGTTAGCTAGTTAGCTAACGATAGGTAGCTGGCTATTACACAGATAGCTAATTTAGCTAGCTCGAATAGGATTCTGTGGCTAAAAGTCTAATTTTAAGGTCCCACATAACTACAAGATATGAAGTATTTAGCTGCAAAATCTGCTAACAATCCTAAATTGACAAGAATTGTAATTCAATTTGTGATCATCAGATAGCTAGCTACCTGAAAGGCAAAGCTTGTCTTCGTCAAACCAGCCCGCGAGGATCGGTGGGCGTGGTTCATAACAAGGGTTCCGAATGATGATTGGTGGACAGTACAACCAAATATGAATCGTAGTATGCAAAACAGGCAATGTGGTTAGTAGAGCCAAGCCCGAGCTAGTGAGATCCTTTTGGCGCGTTCTAGCATATTTGCACACGCATACTTTGTGAAGTGCGTGTGTGAAATAACTCGTTGTAGTTCTTTCGCTCCAAACCTTTGACAGAGTAAAGTCTACAAAACGTAGTCCACTCTGCCAAAGTTTAGGAGAGCAAGAACGACAACGAGTTTTCACATAACATATTTTAGTTTTGGTAACTGAAAACTGTATTGAGATAAGAGAACATTAGCACATTGTCGCCCAAAATCTCTCACGCTCCATCTTGGTTTCACCAGTTACCATGGCCACAAAGGGTGTGTTCGTAAATTCACTCTGGAGTGCGCTCTGGGCGTTCGTGTCCGTTCGTACATTCAGGGCGTTTCGCTCTCGGAGCGCACACTGGATGCTCTGGCCAAGGAGTATGGTTTATCCGATGAGAGAACTCACTATTTTGCTCGCCTTAGCAGAGCTGGTTAGGCTATTACCATGTAATGTTTGCTGCTGGCAACAATTTAATAACGTTTGTTTTTTGCCGACGTTTAATGACACTGGTCATATTCGATAGGTGTCGCTGGTTCGGTGTTTGTATATTCATCAGTTGTTCTGCGCTCTGGCACACTGATGAGAGTGCTCTGAAATCAGTAGATCGCCTGAGTGAATTTACAAAGCCACCCAGTCTGTCGCTATATCCTAAAAATGTATTTAAACAAAAATGAGCTGTTTTGTCTTCATTTAGGCTTCGGTTAGTCATAAGGTTAGCCGTGTGGCTAAGGTTCGGTTTAAAATCACATTTTATGAATATAAATTGTAGAAATATTTTTCCAATCTTCACTGAATCACATTGGACACAGAAAATTGTTTATTTTGCACATCAGCATTTTAATTGGACAATGCAAGAACAAATATAGTAGCAGAAACATTACCAAACCCCCAGAGGAGAACTCTTTTCAAAACTAAAAAAGGTCAGAAATTGTCTGTAGACTGCCTAATCTGAATGATATTGTGTCCGTTCAAAGCAATCAATTCTAAGGCAACATAATGGGTCTGGTATTAAAACATGTCCACATATCTGATTAGCATTTCTGGTTCAGGTTTTTCCATAAAAAATACTGATCTTACTTCATAGAAAATGGCAGAAAACTAAATTTATGCACAGAATTAGTATTCAAAGTCAAAATTGAGTGAATTTATGCACTGCATAGCAATGCCCTTTTCCCTTCCCAGAAGTCCATGCATCACTGTGCCAGTTACCATGGGTATGCACTTGATAGTGTTGCTACTAACAATGTTTAATTTCTTCAGTTACCAAAACAAAAAGAAAGCGCCAAACTCCCATTGTGAACATTTGCATTTTCCTTTATACAGTTTGAAATATATGTATGGTTATTTACACATGAAGCAAGTTGAGGCCTTCCAAAAGAAATACAGGGGAAAAATTTAATGCAAAAAGAAATTCTTGGAATATTTTTTTTTAAATGGAATACTGTGCAATATGTCTGCCCTTACAGAAAAAAAAGCAGTGGCATCTATCCCTGCAATTGGTTTAATTGAAATCAAAATGAGAGAAGAAAAATAGATCCATTTTGATTACTTCCATTACTTTTTACATGATTCATTGCATCAAACTCAAAATGGAACATTTATCTTAAAAAAAAAAAAATCACAACCAAGTTATGTTGACTGTTCAAGAGTCCTTATGAAAATGGTAGCAGTTGGAGACACTAAACAAACCAACAAATGCGCAAATCCAAGTGTCTCCTTAACAATTATATTACATTTACAGTTCACTTAAAATGGTACCGTCCTGCCCATGTAGTCTGTCTAACACAAGGGCAGCATAATACCTGTGTAGTTTATTCCAGTTCTCCATGGCTCCCCTTAACCTCCATGAAATCAGTTTCATTGGCTTTAGTAGAGGTCAACTTCCACTTCAAATTCCATGTACCAACAAGTCTTAGTCTGCCACAAGTGGATGGGATATAACACAGATCCCGGTGATGCTCCAGTAGCCAGTAAAGAGTTGACTATCCCCCTATCAGTGTGTGGGGTATCCAGTGGCTCCCATACCGGCCTGGTTTGCTAACGTACTCCCATTCAATCCCTGTGTAGCTTCCATAACCCCACCGTTACTGAGGGCACTCACACCTGTCCACCCAGCACTGGCCGGTAAGTGACTGCAAACGGGAAAGAGAGAAAACGCCAGCAGGTTAGAAAAGAGGCGGCGACAGGGGCAAGACAGAGGCTTTGTCTCAAATGGTACCCTATTCCCTTTATAGTACACAACATTTGTCCAGGGACCAGGTAAAAAGTGTGTGCCATTTGGGCCATTTGGGACACAACCATAGAGCACACCAAACTGAGCAAGAGCCAGCTGAGGAAAGGATGAAAGAACAAAGGTCAGGGTGTCAGAGGATAAACCAAAATCTAAGACAGCAGAGAATATGGTAGGAATTGAAAATGGTAGGAATTGAAAATGGTAACAGGGCGAAGATATGGTACTTGTGGGTATGCGGACAGAGCATAGGCTCGGTGTATAGAATTAGTCACAATCCACTGCGGTGGAGATTTACTTAAAATAAATACATGTCTTTTGACTCCTCACATCCCAAATAAAGCTGCTGAAATTGGTCAATGTTGCAGAGCGCGGCTGAAGCAGGACCATCTGCATTTAAATTTGGCCGTGGAGTTGAATTTCACACTTTTTCCCTGAATCCTGTACCACTGCAAAGGGAAAAACATTTATAATTGCATGCCTAAACCCCATTCATGACTTTTGTTATTCCTAGTCAAATCTTTAGCAACATCCATTATGCAACAAATACCTGAATGGAAAAGTTAGCAATTTGGTCAGTCAGCACATTGTGTATTGAAAACAGTAACAGATAAGCTCAATATAGTAACAAGTAGGAGAACATGTAGCTCAGGCTGAGATTTATTTTAGGATTAAACTTCAACTATTGTTCATGGTAGCCTACTATATCATAATATTTTCATGGGCTCTCAAACAAAATCAGACATTTACATACAAATAAAATGTAAGCACAGTGCCACTGTAAAATATTCACATCCCTTGATTTATTTCACACTGTTGTTACAACCTTAATTCAAAATGGATTCAATGGATTACTTTTTTTACCCATCTACACACAATACACCATAATGACAAGTTGAAAACATGTTTTTAGAATTTTTTGCAATGTATAGAAAATGAAAATGAATGAAAATATTGCATTTACATAAGTATTCACACCCCTTTGCTATGACACTTCAAACAGATAGAATTGTGATGAGGCCTATATCCGGGGAAGGGTATAAAGCAATTTCTACAGTGTTGAAAGTTTCCAAGAGCACAGTGGTCTCCATTATTGGGAAAATGAAAAAAAAACAGACTCTGGCTAGAGTTCGCCGTCTGACCAAACGGTCAAGGACCTTAGTCTGGGAGGTAACCAAGAACCCAATGACGACTGACAGAACTACAAATCTCATTGGCTGAGATGGAAGAACCTGCCACGACAACAGTCTCCACAGCACTTCCCCAATCTGGGCTTTATGGGAGTAACCCGACAGAAGCCAGTCCAGAGAAAAATGCACGACTGGAGATTGCAAAAAGGCATGTGAAGAGAGATCATAAACCCGACAGAAGACTTTGTGGTCTGAAGAGACAAAAATTGGCCTGAATGCAAAGCGTGATGTCTGGAGAAAACCAGGCAGAGCTCATTACCCGTCTCACACCATCAATACCGTGAAGGGTGGTGGGGGCAGCATCATGTAATGGGGGACACTTTTCAGCGGCAGGACCTGGGAGCAGGTCTGTTGAAGGAAAACTTCAAAGTTGTGAAAATTCTGGTGCACGTTTAATGTGAACAGAGGCTGTAGCCGCTTTAAGTTAAAACTAAGTGTTCAAGTAGGCTTCCGTGGCTATTTGATTATAATGTAAGCCTACCATAAACAAACAATGGAAAATGCATCCCATAACATTTTAACATGGAAATAGCTGTTCTATTGTTCAGCCTATAGTAGCAGCCAATGAGTGGTGTTCAATGTAGACCTACATCCTATAACCTTGGGGGGAAAAAACATGCACGGCTAGACATTAAACCTGTTCATCCACTATTCCTTCAGACAAGGTGGTGACTGAAAATGTGTTTGATGCAAGAAACCACTTTACAAAATAAAACGCATCATTATTTCCATACCATTATTACAGAGAATCAGACAAATTATGCCATCCTCTGCCAAATTGGCAACTTAGCTTTTTCAAGCCGGTCTCAAAATACAACACTGACCCATTAAGACAAAATAAAAGTCCTTTACCTGACTCGTTTTTCAAAGATGACTAGAAACGGACGTTTTGTGCTCTCGTAGGAAGCAATAAATATCCCATTGCTGACTACATATTATCTAGAACTTGGCTAATAACTCACTAACAAAGGATATGAACAAATGTGCACGTCGCTACATGTAGCTCTCGCTTTGATCTCAAAAAAGGGCATTTACTCACGACCGCACATGCTGTTAACAGTCCAGTTCCAAGAGAACGGCACAGATCCATATATGGCAATAATCTATTTTCATATAGCCCTACTGCAGAAGATTGGTTATGGCGCAGCGGCCTGTGTAGATTACGGGCCTGAGTTGTGCCTGTTAATGCAATAGAATCCTACTCCAATGTGTTCGGCCAACAACAAAATCTCTTGCATAGTTCGCTTTGTTTCAGTATGTTGCATTGAAAGTGGCTAATAACGTTGATTCGATCACAATTCCCACAGTAAAGGGAAATGTTGAGTGTTAACAGGGAAAACTCCCTAAAGTTGAGTTAAGTTTAATCTGGTGCTTTTTTGTGCAGGCAGATATTTTTTCTGTGCGGCAGTCCCGGGGGAGGGAACATCAACTGGAAAGGATAGAGGGAACATTAATGGAACCAAATACAGGCAAATCGCCGATGAGAACCTGCTTCAGAGTGCAAACAACTTTTAACTGTGGCGAAGATTTGTTCCAACGGGACAATGACCCTAAGCATATAGCCAAAGCAACTTTGGAATGGTTTCAGAACAAGAATGTTATTGAGTGGCCCAGCCAAAGCCCAGACTTGAATCCCATTGAAAATCTGTTGAATGACTTGAAGATTGCGGTTCACCGCTGCTCCCCATCTAACTTAAGCGCTTGAGAAAATCTGCAAGGAATGGGCAAAAGACATACCCAAGACAACTCAGCTGTAATTGATGCCAAAGGTGTTTCTACAAAGTATAGACTCAGGGGTGTGAACACTTATGTAAATTGGATTTCTGTATTTCAATGAATTAGCTTATTTTTCATATTTAAACAAAAGAAGAATTTGCATAAACATTATAGGGTATTGTGTGTAGATGGTTGAGAGAAAAGGCGAATTCAATTTTGAACTCAGGCTGTAACATAATGTGGAATAAGTCAAGGGGTATGAATACTTCATGAAAGCAATATATAATTGCAATTTCTATACAAGGACTTCTATTTCCAAAACTAAAACTTTCAACAAATGAATGGTTCATTAGATTAGATTTTAAAAAACAATCATATTACATAACTGCTGTGATATACTCTGTTTCTGTTGCTATACAAGCAGTTAAAACAGGATTATTGTCTTATGCAGCACTCAACCCCCATTATCAATTTGAGACAAGAAAATAACTAGTGATATTTCAAATGTAGCTATAATCTAAACAAATTCATACTACACCCCATTTCTAGTAGCAATGTACTTAAACTCTTCAGGAGAAAAAATGATATTCAAATTTGGATGGCAAATGAAAGTTCATACAGCAACAACAAAACAAAAAATATGCATGAAGTAACAAAAGATGACATGGCACAACAAAAAAATGAATAAAGTGGATGTAACAATGGCACAATAAAATGATGTATCCCTCTGCACTGGGAGAAGCTTCAGAGGGCAGGAGGTCCCGTTTGTGTTTCAACAATCCCACTTTACTCACTGTCTGGGACTATTTAGTTCATTGAGTAGACACTCATATCGGGGACAAGCCCAATTCAACCCAGAACTGTGGCCATTTTGAAAGTCCAAAAAGGGGCATTCATTAGTGCTCTTCTTTTTTTTTTTTATGGATGAAAATGCTGTTATCTTGACCAATAAATCAAATCAACTATATTTTTTTAATGTGTTTTGTCATTGTCCTCGTAAGCTGGATACGGTGGAGAGGGGAGGTTGAAGGACATTATGGCTCCTTCCTTCTCCTGGCCAGAGCTGCAGGCAACTGAGCTGGAGCCTAGCTGCCCTTGGGAAGCCCAAGGAAACTCAAAAGACTCAGCTGCAGCCCTGGTTGCTGGAAGAGAAGGGAGCCCTACTGATGTCCTTATGTACTTACTTAAAACCCTGCTGGTTCCAGGCCTGGGCCTGGCCGTAAACCCCATAGGTGGGTACCTGCCACCCATTGGGGACGTACTGGCCAATCTGCTGGGCATTGCCGTACCACTGGGCATACTGGCCGTAGGGCTGGGCCGCAAAGCCCACTTTGTTCTGTCATAGAGGAGAGATGACAACAGTGTAAGAGTGTGTGTTTAAGTGGTGTCGATAAGGGGGAAGCCTCTGGATGTGGTTTCATACCTGGGGAACTTGTTGCACCTGCTGCATAGGACTCATCATGTCTGTGGTCTCTTTACCCCAATAACACTTCACCATATGGCCCTCTATCGAAGTCCCATTCACAGACACAATGGCATGGGCTGCTCCCTCGTGAGAGGTAAACCTGCACAAAGGAGAGGCGTCAAAATACCGATTGCAAGGTACCGAGAAACATACGCAGAAATTATATTTCACGGATACTAAATGTTTGTCAGAGGTCTGTTTAGTGATTTGATCATGACATACCGC
This sequence comes from Salvelinus fontinalis, assembly GCF_029448725.1. Lineage (NCBI taxonomy): Eukaryota > Metazoa > Chordata > Actinopteri > Salmoniformes > Salmonidae > Salvelinus > Salvelinus fontinalis. Next base: position 39,134,855 of record NC_074668.1, read on the forward strand.
ACAAAAGAGTATCCTTTGTCTGGGAACACACGGATTTCCATGATTTGTCCAAAGGGGGAGAATGTCTGTCTCATCAATTGTTCTAGAAAAAAGGAGGGAGACACGTCAAAGACCTGTGTTTGTTTCTCTCACACACACACACTAGAAAGTGACCACTTCAATAACAGACTACTGACCTGTTAGACCGGTGCCGACTCCTCCACAGTACACAGTGCAGTTACTGGGGCTGGACTGGTTCACAACCTCATCAAAGGACAGATGCTTCGTGTTTGCTTTTGGAAACAGCGGAATTTAGAGTGACTAAATGCATTGCCATTCAACAAAAGAGGATCCGAGGGACATAAAATATAGTAAAATGTATATAATTTTTTATCTGCACTTAACCAGTTTTAGAGGACAAAATAGATGTACAAAAAATTATGGTAAGATAAAACCAACCATTTCTACTCAATGGCAAATTGGCTGGAAAGCCTATCTTGTCTGGACTCACTTTCATAGGTGGTTTTAGGAGCAGGGGGCTTTCTAGTGGCCCAGTTGGTCCTGATCTGTCTTCCACCTAGCCATTGACCACCCATCTGCTGAATGGCGTTCTCTGCATCCTGTTGGTAGCAACAGATATATTAAATCACATGACCCAGCGACACACCCAAATACCAAAGGATAATGTTATGACTACATATACAGGAACCCCTTCAGTTATGAGTTATGACTAAATCCTCTATGGAAGTGATTTCATCCAGCTATAACGCTTACCCACTTGTTGAAGAAAGAGACAAAGCCATAGCCTTTAGACTTCCCTGTCGCCACATCTTTGACCACGCGAGCATCCCTGAGGAGAAACACACTATTTACTCAATATGAAGGAGTAATGTAACCATACAAACTACTGTCTGATATGTCCTAAAGAGTAATGTGTTATATCAAGCCATCCAATGTATTATTATTATTATTAACTCATGAGTGACTTACTAATCTTGTGAGATCGACAGAGCACATAAACATTAATGAGGTACTTACGATATCCTCCCAAATGGACCAAAGGCCGCTTTTACATCATCTGTGGTGATTTCGGGGCTGAGGTCTCCGACAAAGACATGGAAATGATCTGTTGGGAGGACAGGAGATATGACTACTGTGACTCCTTGCTGAAAGCAGCACTTTCTGAAGAAATCAAGAATTGCCTTGTTTTTATTTTGAGGGGGGAGGGGCTTTATGGTCTTCCACACCATAGAGATATGGAAGTCTCCAGATAACAGCATCTGCTAATTGACTAAAATGTCAATTTAAAATTACCACATTCTCAGAGGAACCCTCACTAAGGTTTTCTATGGAACTGACTGAAAAGGTAGCTAGGCACTTACTGCTTGTGTCTTTTTTCTGACTGCTTGGCGTTGTGGCCCAGTTGACTTTAACCTCCTAAAGAGAGAAGGGAAGAGAGAAAACAAGCCAGGTAGGGTACGTTTATGTCATTTAGATACAGTATTACTACCTCAGTTTGTGTGGTGCTTTGTGTGTGAAAGAAATGAGCCAGCCATGACCAAACACAGTGTGAATCTCTGAATGCAGTGATGAGCAGAAAACAGAACACCTGAGCACTCAAACTGGAACATAAACAACGGAATAAAAGGTCCAAGTAACAAAGGACTTACAAACCAGTGACATTATCAACTTGTATTACTCTTCAAATGGTCCTTCATTACCTGTTGAGGATAACATAATTTGCACTGAATATATTTCTGCTGAGGTTAGGACCTATATTTGTTTTGAAGCTGTGGGTCTGGAAAAAGTACTTGTAATTGTAATTGTTTTAGTTGGCTATTGCACAGCTACTGTGGATTCCTTTGGATAAGGAAAGGGCCCATTTCCCTTGAAAAGATAGTGTTTTTCCAAAATAAAACAGTGATCGGTCAAGAACATATTTTAAATCTCTAAGCTATAGTCAAATCAACCACTAAGAGAGAATGCACTTGATGTCCATACAACAGACCTAGCCCACTCCATATCTGAAGAAACGGAATCAGACATTATACATGGACATGTCAGGTAATCAGCATTGCAACCAACTATGCAGGTTAGGTCATTATTTTAAATCAGATCACACATCTATTAGTCTCATTTACTCTGGGGATGTACTTACTGCTGGACGGGAAATCGAAATAAGCCATCCTCACTTTACAAAGCAATTCATAACTTTGCCATTTCAACTTCGGTGAGATAGTCGCTGCCGACTCAGATAATGCTCTCAAATTTAGGCCTACTGGTTGGTCAAACTTCTGCAACAACCCACCCATCCCAACTCACCCTTTAGATACGATAGCTTACCTTACCCATAATTTTACGTCCATTCATGGCAGCCAGTGATGCGGCAGCATGCCTGTGCTCATAGAACTCCACAAAGCAGTATGGGTCATTGCCTGCAGTCTGTAAGAGGACAACAAGAGTTAGGCTACAAAGAGTCCAAAGCATTGTCTGTCAACCACATGTACATATCAGACAGTTAACATCACCATAAACATCTTTCGATTCAGAGTGAACGTTTTAACAAAATTGGGATAGTTAACAAAAAATCCCTAACCGAAAACAAATGCTGTAAGGTTAAATATACACCTTTCAAATTATTTTCCACAAATATAAAGCACTCTGCACGTCCGATGTTAAGTTGGGAAAATGTCCTGTATGGCAATACATTTTGGCAGTGAAATGTAAACTTTGTGACGTGGAACAGAGGCACAGTAATGGTAGCAATATTTAACCATCTGAAAAGGGTGAGAGCCAAACCGTTGCAAGCAGCAGCACAGGCCCCCAACAGACAAGACAGCTTCGCACAAAATAAGTGCGATAAGGTACGGAGTGAGAATATCACAGCTCTGACTACATAAATGATTGCAGTTCAAATGCAGCCATTGTCAATGGTTGAGGGTGTTGGCTTCAATACCCGATGGCATATCTAGAACAAGACTACAACATGGAATGTGGAAAAACCATGATGGCCTGGGTAGAGAAACCATATCACGATTGCTCTGCAAGAACAAAGCGTGAGCTCTCAAACTCCATAGGTGGCATTAAGAAGAGATTGTTGGACATCTGAACATGCTGTCATACATCATTGCAATGAGTCAATTACATTGATGACCAATTATATTGATGAGAAGTGGGACTTGGATTCGCTTGTACTGACCACTAAAAACATTGAGAAGCACACAGCCATAGAGATAAGGACACATTGTGCCATTCTAGCATCTGTAAAATCACGGGCAGTGCCATTGAGGTCATAGACCATAGGAAACCCCACCCAGTTGACTACTTTGCAGGGGTTGGAACCGAAATGATCATTGTCCCCCCCCCCCATTACACTGTTACGACCAGCAAAATAAAAATTCTGAACTAGTTCGAACCCAAAAAAAGCACTGGTTTATATCATTCCCTTGTAAACATGTTTTTTTTTTTTACATTTAGTTCGACATTAAATTACTTCAATCCGTGAGGATAGAACAGCTTGCTATATAGCAGGTAAGCTATTTTATCTGTGTAGGAAAAGTAGTTAAAAGCTAAATTGTATTTTGCCAAAAGAGAATGGTTTAATCATATTGAAAGACAAATGCACTGTGCTGCCAGTCACTATAAACAGACCAGTTTAGGGCGTGATATGAGACATTTTGTGGGTGGAAAGAAAGCGAGAGGGTGGAGGAGGCTTGGCGAGCTGGGCATCTTGCTATGAGATGCCTGGGCATCTTGCTATGAGATGCCTGGGCATCTTGCTATGAGATGCCTGGGCATCTTGCTATGAGATGCCTGGGCATCTTGCTATGAGATGCCTGGGCATCTTGCTATGAGATGCCTGGGCATCTTGCTATGAGATGCCTGGGCATCTTGCTATGAGATGCCTGGGCATCTTGCTATGAGATGCCTGGGCATCTTGCTATGAGATGCCTGGGCATCTTGCTATGAGATGCCTGGGCATCTTGCTATGAGATGCCTGGGCATCTTGCTATGAGATGCCTGGGCATCTTGCTATGAGATGCCTGGGCATCTTGCTATGAGATGCCTGGGCATCTTGCTATGAGATGCCTGGGCATCTTGCTATGAGATGCCTGGGCATCTTGTTATGAGATGCCTGGGCATCTTGTTATGAGATGCCTGGGCATCTTGTTATGAGATGCCTGGGCATCTTGTTATGAGATGCCTGGGCATCTTGTTATGAGATGCCTGGGCATCTTGTTATGAGATGCCTGGGCATCTTGTTATGAGGCCCATAGAATTATACCTAAGGAGGAGCGGCTTGTATGGGAGAACTTTGAATGTCTGATGGCTTAACGTTGGACCAGACAAACAATAGGTAACTAACAAGTTTATGTGTGCCGAGCAACACGAGTTAAAAACACATCTTACCTTCTTGTAGTTAGTAAATCCAATGTGAAATGTGATATAGTATCATTAACTAGGATTAAACATTTTAAACAATTCTCTAATTAAACATCTCCCTAATTTCTGGATCACACTTGTAACATAAGTAGGGAAAGTAGCCTACAAACACACTGACAAAGATCGAGCTGGAAGGCAGGTGCTGGAATATGTTTGAGTGACGGAGTGAAGGCTTTGCATAGGTGCTTTGTTGCGATTTTTGTGGGTCTGGGAGGAGAAAAGAAATGCCCGAAACCATAAAAGAACATTATTAACCGGTTCCCATACTTTTAAAATAACAGTTCTGTTCCGGGAACAGTATAGATCACACTTTCGTTTGATTCTGTCCCTAAAATGATTGTTATTTTCTGGTATTCGGTCTGGTTCCGTGAACCAGTTCCAAACCCTGTTACTTTGACTACTTTAAAATGGAGGAAGCATGGTGGAAGCCCTCCATAGAGCCCCACGGTGGAGGGAGGTGTCATAACACCCATAAAACCTAGCAGTCAAACAGGGAAATATTTCCAATCGTTTTCCCACCACTCATTTTTCCCATAGATTTAATAAACGCTTAAAATAAGGACTGTGTTTTGAGTAGGCTTACCCTGGCGTGCCGTTTTGATAATCATGTACATCTCAGACAAGGTGACTTATCAATATAATTTGGCTCTATTTACTTTGATCCCAAAATGCTATTTAGCATCAAAGTAGACATCATGCAAGACTACAAATCCCTGCAAGCTCCTGCACGTCATCTCTAGCTGGCACCTTTGCTAACAGGTACATTTAAAGAAATGCAACCAATTTAATAATTACTATTACCTTTGCCTTGTTCGGAAGTCTCGTCCATATCATTTGTAGTTCTTTACAATAGCCACATTAGCAGCTAATTAGCCTTTAATTTTTTGGGAGGTAAATACGGGTGAGTATATTGATAAGCCACCTTGTCCGGAGAAAGATGTACATAAACTCAGCAAAAGAAACGTCCCTTTTTCAGGACCCTGTCATTCAACGATAATTTGTAAAACCCAAATATCTTCACAGATCTTCATTGTAAAGGGTTTAAACACTGTTTCCCATGCTTGTTCAATGAACCATACACCATTAATGAACATGCACCTGTGGAACGGTTGTTAAGACACTAACAGCTGACAGACGGTAGGCAATTAAGGTCACAGTTATGAAAACTTAGGGTACTAAAGAGGCCTTTCTACAGACTCTGAAAAACACCAAAAAGAAAGAAACCCTGCTCATCTGCGTGAACGTGCCTTAGGCATGCTGCAAGGAGGCATGAGGTCTGCAGATGTGGCCAGGGCAATAAATTGCATTGTAAGCCTAAGACAACGCTACAAGGAGACAGGACGGACAGCTGATTGTCCTCGCAGTGGCAGACCACGTGTAACAACACCTGCACAGGATCGGAACATCCGAACATCACACCTGCGGGACAAGTACAGGATGGCAACAGTTACACCAGGAACGCACAATCCCTCCATCGGTGCTCAAGCCACAATAGGCTGAGAGAGGCTGGACTGAGGGCTTGTAGGCTTGTTGCAAGGCAGGTCCTCACCAGACATCACCGGCAACAACGTAGGCACAAACCCACCGTCGCTGGATCAGACAGGACTGGCAAAAAGTGCTCTTCACTGACGAGTTGCGGTTTTATCTCACCAGGGGTGATGGTCGGATTCGCGTTTATCGTCGAAGGAATGAGCATTAGACTGAGGCCTGTACTCTGGAGCGGGATCGATTTGGAGGGTCCGTCATAGTCTGGGGCGGTGTCTCACAGCATCATCGGACTGAGCTTGTTGTCATTGCAGGCAATCTCAACGCTGTGCGTTACAGGGAAGACATCCTCCTCCCTCATGTGGCACCCTTCCTGCAGGCTCATCCTGACATGACCCTCCAGCCATACTGCTCATTCTGTGCGTGATATCCTGCAAGACAAGAATGTCAGTGTTCTGCCATGGCCAGCAAAGTGCCCGTATCTCAATTCCATTGAGCATGTCTGGGACCTGTTGGATAGGAGGGTGAGGGCCAGGGCCATTCCCCCCAGAAATGTCCGGGAACTTGCAGGTGCCTTGGTGGAAGAGTGGGGTAACATCTCACAGCAAGAACTGGCAAATCTGGTGCAGTCCATGAGGAGATGCACTGCAGTACTTAATGCAGCTGGTGGCCACACCAGATACTGACGTTTACTTTTGATTTTGACCCCCCTTTGTTCAGGAACACATTATTCAATCTGTTAGTCACATGTCTGTGGAACTTGTTCAGTTTGTGTCTTAGTTGTTCAATCTTGTTATGTTCATACAAATATTTACACGTTAAGATTACTGAAAATAAACGCCGTTGACAGTGAGAGGATGTTTTTTTTTTTTGCTGAGTTTAGTCATCAAAACATCACGCCAGGGTAAGCCTAGACAAAACACAGCCCTTAAGTGTTTCTAAAATCCCTTATTGGAAAAATTAAATGGTTGAAAAACTATTGGAATCATTTCCCTGTTTGACTGCTAGGTTATGGGTATCATGACTCACACTGTCATACTTATGGCACTGCCCATGCCAAAACAGCCTTTTGGCCACTAGAGGCCTCTATCATTCTCTAAGCACACAGCAGAGAACCTAAAATGGAATAACCTTTTAACGTGCAAGTTCCAAATATCTCTAACAGTTCCCCAGCGAGATTCTTTATGCGATGTCATAATGCACTCACTGCTCCAAAATTTGATTGTTATGCAACAGGACAGTTAACCTCCACTTCACCTAGAAGTAGCCCATTCCACTTTGGTAGACAATTTAAGTTTGGCTCATAGTAATGTTTCAGACAAACTTCCCTCTACGATGAGAGCCCAAGCACTTCCCCAGGTCAAGTATGCAAACATTTGCACAACTCCAGTCAGAACCAGCACAAAACTCTTTCCCCCTGGCGCATTTTCCAATTAGTGCCTGCATTGCTTTCATTGTCATTTTCCTTACTAATAACTTTGGACATGATTGCGTTCCTAGCTAAGCGCCTAATTATGCTATCATTAGTGTATGTATATCGTGTTGTTTCTTCTGTAGCACACTATGTATGGTGCATAATGTATTCTGCATGCACTTCTTTATAGCCACGTACACATGGTACTAATTTCATAACCTATATGGTATTATACTCAATTGCGCTCATGTAGCTAGCAAAATTCTATAAACTCTGTAAAACAATGCTAACGGCATCAGAGAAGTATTAAGTTTGTGTTATCCTTTGAAGCTGCCCTGGCCTTATGACCATGGCATGGGTTTTCTTCCCTGCCCCCTTGTGGAGCTCTTCGGTTACAGTTTCTTACAGTTATATTATTCATACTTGTGATTGTCAATGCAACTTATTTTCTATGGCAGTTACTCTACTTAAAATGGTTTTGTTATATCCTGATATTGTATCCTAGTAATTCCTCTTTATTCTGTACTTTCAGAAACCACACACAGTATTGAACATAATTTGCCAACATCATAACTGGAGTTGGACATCTGTCTTGCCTGAAGAATGAGGACATCTTTTGTATTCTAGCAACATACTGTTTGGAGAGGGAGTAAAGAGGATGAGGAGTGGGGAGGTGGGTGACATATTTTAAATATAATTGCAGAACAGCATTTGATTCATTTGTGAACTGTATGTCCCCAGTTCACCTGGCCATGCTGTTGTAAATTGACATTTACTCCTGAGGTGCTGACCTGTTGCACCCTCGACAACTACTATGATTGTTATTATTTGACCATGCAGGTCATTTATGAACATTTGAACATCTTAGCCATGTCCTATTATAATCTCCACCTGGCACAGCCAGAAGAGGACTGCCCCCCCCCCCCCCTTTCATAGCCTGGTTCCTCTCTAGGTTTCGGCCTTCCTAGGGAGTTTTTCCTAACCACCGTGCTTCTACACCTGCATTGCTTGCTGTTTGGGCTTTTAGGCTGGGTTTCTGTAGAGAATTTTGAGATATAAGCTGATGTAAGAAGGGCTATATAAATACATTTGATTTGAAAAAAACATGTTCAATAATCTTCTCACTTGTTAGCTGGTGGTGAACTATGTGGCTATTGAAGATAGCAGTCTCCATCAGATGTAAATTCTCATACCAATTGGTGGGATTTAAGAGTGCATGCCACAAAGCTGTTTATCATATCCACCTTATCCAGTACCCCCGTTATGCAATTATAGTCAAGCACATTGTCTGTTTTGATCTTTCTCTCTCCCATCAGGTGGTCCACCTTCGCTGTGGCTCCCTCTTCCCCTGTAACTCCAAGGTCTAGCGATTGGTGTCCTCCACTATGTCCCTGTCAGAAACAGCTTGAAGCACTCTGCTTCAGAGGGAGATGGCAAGAGACTTTGCACTCCAGACTGGGATTCAATGCCAACAGCAGGGCCAGGAGGGGCGAAATGGCTAGTAGCCTTCCAACTACCGCAGACCTCTAATACTTCACCACTACCAGCATCTTAAGAGGGACCTGGGACTTTGTCGGTGGTCAGGGTTCTCAATGGCCACAGGGTTGGGGGCAGCTCCTCACTGTCAGAATCTGATACCTCAGAATAACTGTCAGAATTTACAAATATCTCCTGAATTTCCACATTTGTGAGTTGTCTCCTTTTGAAAGGCATTGCTAATGCTACAGCTTAGCCCACTAGGTACATACATAACACTGAATGGTGTCACGTGAGTGTCGGGGGTGATGTGATTGGTTGCCAGTGTGGTGAAACTGATGACTTATTTACACAGATTGACTGTTTACATAATATGGTTAGAATTATTAACATGGCAAGTTAGAACTAACGCAGTAGGTTATGAAAATTAACATAGGAAGTTAAGAGAACAAGGTTAAGGAAAGAGTTAGGCTTAGTTACAGTCAACAACTGTTGCCCCCGACGCGACCACTAGATAGAGTAGTTAGGCCGACAAACATCTCCATCTAGCCACAGTGGTAGAAACGTAAACAAACCATCTGTGGCAACAAATCACCACTATCATAATACAGGCACAGACCATTTGTATCAATTAATCACTATCAGAAAATGGTTTGTGTGGTAATTTATTTACTGTTTTATTCACATTTTGAAGTACTGGTGACATATACATTATGCAAGAATCAGAATGCAATGGACACACTCACTGGTCAGTTTATTAGGTACACCCATTAGTAAGGGGTCAGACCCCCATTTGGTCGTCTGCTGCAATAGCCCATCAGTGACAAGGATCGACGAGTTGTGCGTTCCGAGATGCTTTTTCTGCACCGTTCCTTGTCTGTTCCTGGCCCACCTGTTAGCTCGTACGATTCTTGCCATTCTCCTGCGACCAATCATCAACGAGTTGTTTTCGCCCACAGGACTGCCACTGGCGATGTTTTGTTTGTCACACCATTCTCAGTAAACTATAGACACTGTCGTTCGTGAAAAGCCCAGTAGAGGGCATACGTTTCTGAGATACTGGATCAAGCGCATCTGGTACATACGATCAAACCACGCTTAGGTCACTTGTTTTTCCCCATTCTAACATTCAATTGAACAGTAACTGAATGCCTCTGCCTGCTTTATATAGCAAGCCATGGCCATGTGACTGTCTGCAGGAGCGATCCGTTTTCGTGAACGGGGTGGTGTACCCGATAAACGGTCCAGTGAGTGTATGATGTGTGCAAAATATTTTTGGGAAGGTTGGACTGATTATGATGAGCTAATGCTAAACTATTCGCTGGCTATGTGTGGAACAATGTTTGTTTACATCATTCAATCCATTCTGCGGGTCACGTAAACGTCTGTCAGACCAAAGATGCTACGTTAACAGAAGTAACTGATGGTAGACCACACACCCCTTTCAATACGCATTCTGAAAACAGACCCAACTCATCACCTCTCATCTTTGGTTGACGCAGAAAAAACAAACATTGCGGCACACACAAACTACCCGCAGTCGGATTACTTTCGATGTTTAGAAAGTATTTTACTCAATTATTTAAATCACTGGTGAGCTCACCCGTGATGTGATGAATTGTAAATAGTAACTGGTTTCTATCAGCCGAAAGCTGCTAAAAATGACCGCTTGTGTTAGCTCACCACTCAGAGATAGTACTACATTTCCAGATTGGGATGAGAATTGTGTTATGCTGCTTCTACTTCTGTGAATGTCTGAACATTGCATCCAAAAATAAACTGCTCACATTGAGGACATAACGTTGTAAAGACTTTGTGCTAAATATGTCAGTAAGACAAACATTATGGCCAGCTCGAACGCTAACTGTTGAGTTAATCGTAACTAACTTTCTAATGACGTGTTCTAATTACACTGGTTTGAGTATATGCTGCAGGGACTACTGTAGAATGATCACACCTGTGTGTTCATACACATCAAAGGGGTAACTACGTTACTGAGTGGGTGGGGGACAGCAGTAGATATAACTTCATTGCCTCCCTAGCGGTCATATGGAATAGGACGCAATCTGACCATATTTTGCATTGTTAATTCACATGGAATTTAATACATTTTTCATATCATTTTAATGGAAAAAATAAAAATGGCATTTTAAACATTAAGCAAACATTACATTTGTCACATCCCTAATATCAAAATCATACAAATCACAATCTCTCACTTGGGTCCAGGACCCAGGGATACTCACATCAACAATCATTTTACAGCTCTTGCAGGGGCCGATCTGTGTGAAAACCTGTAGGATGAGGGGCTCAGTGACATCCCTGGACAGGTTCCCTACATACCTGGAGTAGAAGGGAAAAGACAAGCACTTGTGACCAGAAAGTTACAACTTCCAGCAAGTTTACTTTGTCCAGGGAAGCAAAGGTTTAGGGTGATATGCAGTGGTGTACAGTACTTAAGTAAAAATACTTTAAAAAGTACTACTTAAGTAGTTTTAGAAATCTGCACTTTACAATTTTTGACAACTTTTACTCCACTACATTCCTAAAGAAAAGAATGTCCTTTTTACTCCTTACATTTTTGCTGACACCCAAAAGTACTCGTTACATTTTGAATGCTTAGCAGGATACGACAATTGTCTAATTCAAGCCCTCAACAAGACAACATCCCTGGTTATCCCTACTGCCTCTGATCTGGCAGATTCACGACACACAAATGCTTCATTTGTAAATGATGTCTGACTTCTGTACCGTTGGTTATCCGTAAATTTAAAAAATAAGAAAATTGTGCGGTCTGGGTTGCTTAATATAAGGAATTTGAAATGATTAAAACTTACTTTTTGATACTTAAGTATATTTAGAACCGAATACTTAGAATTTTACTGAAGTACTATTTTACTGGGTGACTTTCACTTGAGTAAAAGTATAAATACCTTAATATAAAGTTACTCAAGTATGACAATTGGGTAATTTGGTGTTATGGCTGCACTTAGCTACACTAGCTAGACAGTTACACTGAGTTATATAAGTTAACCTTCTCTAACACTTGTTTGAAGCATGGTTTTTCAAGTTCTGGCCTTCCCACTAAACTGAAAGCTACTTGTTGTCTGACTGTCGTTGACGTGGCCATCTTCCTCCCCAGAGGCTTGTAGAAAGGCATGCATTTTATTTTAGAAAATAACAGTGGCGGCCTCGATTTAGCAGCGGCAGTACACCACTGTTAAATGCATATCCCTTCGCTAGTTAGGCCACCTAGCAAGCCATCATATTTTAAACTAACAATCAGTCCATAACATACGGATAAAATGCAATACTAGGAAAACTGACTAACGTCACAGGTTCGTGGATGAGACGTCTGTCTCTGCATACCGTACTTGTAATTTGCCACTCTGTTAGCCAACAATGCTTGCTTCTCTGCCAAACCGGTACATGTAACTAGTAACACAGTAGTTAGTACCTAGCTAGAATTTCTGAAATGGACAAGTGAACCATGGCTACACTTAACTCACTGCCACGTTATTTTTATGATCAAGTAATGAACTAACTAGTTAACACGATATCTAGCTAACCAATGTATTTGGTGAGACAACGTAACGTTAGTTAGCGAGCTAGTAGCTAACGTTACCTAGCTTGTTTGCCTAGCTATGTGTTCTGAGAAGGCTCGAGCGATGGACTGACATGATTGATTTGCACCATCAACTTTCTCTTAGTTAATGGTCACACCGTGACAGTCGACAAGATGAGTACATATACGTTTTTAAATGCTGGAATATACTTTCATTGTAGCCCCATTTGAAGTAGCTAGCTAACGTTACTGGATTGATATGGCTAACTAGCCCATGTTAGCTACTTACAGGGTTTTGGGCTGTTCGTCGTCCATCATCATCATCATGTTTTCGTAGGTCGTGCCCTGAGTGAGTAATCCTTGTAGCTATGGTATTTTGAGTAATGCACACACACTTTCTAAATATGTGATATTTGGGATAATGCTCATGTAGACTTAAACAAGTTATAAAAAGGCGCATAAATCAACCCAGTCGCTGACCGCACACCAACAATTAGCTTGTATGAACAATGGTTGTACAACCGAAGAGGAAGATGGCGGTAAATCAGGGGATGTCCACCACCATCGCATGCGCAATGAATGGACCATAATTAAATAATTTGTTTCGCATTTCAGCAGCAGCAGGCGTCAGTCAATAAACCACTAATACTAATCATATTTCAAAACAATCTCTGCGATTAATCTTTAGTTTTAGAATAATGACGACATTTTAATGAACAAAAAGAACACGCGTCTGGGAAACCCACGTGACTGATCATAATTTGGCAACATTTAGCTCGGACCTTTGGAAATGTTTGCTTTGCTTTCGTGCGTAATAAAAGCAAACACATAGGTAACGTTTGACAAATTCCTCAATCCATACCTTTTTCAAACGGATAAGGAGTTTGGCGAGAGAAAAAAATGTGCGCCGCCCGGGAATCGAACCCGGGTCGAAAGAATGGGAATCTTCCATGATACCATTACACCAGCGGCGCAGGTATTTTGTTATGAACATCCAAGGATGATAATGATGAGATACATGATTTCATAATTCAATTGATTACATATGTGTTTGTTGCATATTAGCTTTTATTTATTGTAAAACATTGTAGAAAAAACAAACAGGAAGGAATATACCTATGCATAAGATTAAATAGGCCTATACTTCAGAATAAATATGCCTACCCCATATAAAAACGTACAGAATGTTTTTTTAATTTCAGTCAGTCTAGTCTAGTTAAATAAAGGTTAAATAACAAATAAAAATAAATTGATAAGTGTGTGAATTGGACAATTCTCCTGTCCTGTTAAGCATAAAAAATGTAACGAATACTTTTGGGTGTCATGGAAAATGTATGGAGTAAAAACTAAATTATTTTCTTTAGGAATGTAGTGAAGTAGAAGTTGTCAAAAATATAAATAGTAAAGTACAGTTACTATCACGTTTGAAGGTAAGACCCGGGTGCAGACAATGTTGAAGTAACAAAAGTTTATTAATTAGAACACGGGCAGGCAAAGGTCAGGCAGAGGTCAGTAATCCAGAGTAATGGGGCAAAGGTACAGGTTCTAATTACAGGTACAGGTGACAGATGTCCCTAGCGGAGACCCAGCACCTCTCCTTCGGGCCATAATCCTCCTAGTCAACCAGGTACTGGAATCCCCTGCCCCGGGGTCGAACCTTCAGGAGACGCCTCACCATGTACGCCGGTTGGCCGTCGAAGAGATGGGGGAGAGGGGTGGGCCTGGAAACAGGTAGGAAGTAGAAGGAGGGTATGGGGCTACAGAGGACAAACAGCAGAGGGGCTAATGATCTTGGAGCAGAGGGGAAAGGTCTCGGCTACCGGAGGTGTAGCCGTGTGGCTATAGCAGCGTGCCAGCGCATCTGGCTTGACCTTCTTTGATACCAGTCGGGGCTGCGGAAGCGAAGTGGTCCGGGACTTACTGAACCCCTCCCAGAGGTCCTGGTACTACGCGGGGCTGGCGGAGAGATCCGTGGGAAATTCCAAGCACCCAGGAAGACATCCCGAGGCAGGCAGAGCTAGCTTCAGGCAATGAGTGTGGCAGAACGGACTCCAGCCCACGATGGCACCAGTAGACCAGTCAATAGAGGGATTGTGTCACCGGAGCCAAGAGAATCCCAATACCACAGGAACCTGTGGAGACTCACCAGCAGGAATTGGATTGTCTCGCTGTGGTTCCCCGACACTCGTAGGTTGACTTGGTGGTCTGGTGGGTGACCCGGCCTATAGAGCGCCCGTCCAGTGCTTTAACACCCATGGGAATGGAGAGGGGTTGAGTGGGGATGCCCAGCTCTGATGCCAGAGTAACGTCCATAAGACTCGATAAGTACCTAGAGAGACTTGGACTGGTTGCCCCACCGCAGGATGGCGGTTCCGGACCGTGGACCGTCGTTGGAGGTTCCGGACCGTGGACCGTCGTTGGAGGTTCCGGATTGTGGACCGTCGCCGGAGGTTCCGGACTGTGGACCGTCGCCGGAGGTTCCGGACTGTGGACCGTCGCCGGAGGTTCCGGACTGTGGACCGTCGCCCGGAAGCTCAGGACTGGGAACTGTCGCCGGAAGCTCTGGAATGGGAACTGTCGCCGGAAGCTCTGGACTGGGGATCGCCGCCGGAAGCCTGGTACGTGGGACTGGCACTGGTGGTACCGGGCTGGTGACACGCACCTCAGGGCGAGTGCGGGGTGGAGGCACAGGACGTACTGGACTGTAGAGGCGCACTGGAGGCCTGATGCGTGGGGCCGGTACAGGTGGCACCGGGCTGGTGACACGCACCTCAGGGCGAGTGCGGGGAGGAGGCACAGGACGTACTGGACTGTGGAGGCGCACTGGAGGTCTGGAGCGTAGAGCTGGCACAAGGCGTCCTGGACAAATGACCACCTTCGCACGGCAAGTGCGGGAAGCTGGCACAGGACGCACTGGGCTGTGAAGGCGCACTGGGAACACAGTGCGTAGAGCCGGCGCAGGATGTACTGGACCCTGGAGGCGTACTGGAGACCAGGAGCGCTGAGCCGGCACAACCCGTCCTGTACAGATACCCACTTTAGCATGACATGTGCGAGGAGCTAGCACAGAACGCACCGGGCTGTGAATGCGCAAAACATGGTGCCTGACCGGTAACACGTTCCCCACGGTGAGTACGGGGGGTTGGCTCGGGTTCAAAGCCTGGCTCCGCCAACCACCCCGTGTGCCCCCCCCCCCCCCCCCCCTCAAAAAAAATGTTGAGGCTGCCTCTCGGGCTTCCGTCGTGGCCGCGAACCCCGGTGTCGTCGTTGTTGCACCTTCGCTGCTTCCGTCTGCTTCCACGGCAGGCCTTCGTATTTCTCCAAGACTTCCTTCCAAGTCCAGGATCTTCTCTCCTCAACCTCCTCCAAAGACCAGGATGTCCTCCCGGGCACGCTGCTTGGTCCAGTTGTGGTGGGATCTTCTGTCACGATCGTTAGAATGATTGGACCAAGGCTCAGCGTGCGTAGAGTTTTAATCAATGAAACTCACCAAAACAAATACAGAAAACAAACGAACCGTGAAGTAATTGCAGTGAAAACAGGCACTACACAAAAACAAGATCCCACAAAGCACAAAGGGGAAATGGCTGCCTAAATATGATCCCCAATCAGAGACATCGATAAACAGCTGCCTCTGATTGGGAACCATACCAGGCCAACATAGAGATATAATCACCTAGATGACCCACCCTAATCACACCCCGACCTAACCAACATAGAGAATAAAAAGCTCTCTATGGTCAGGGCGTGACAGTACTTCTCAGGCAAGATGAACCGTAGGCCTATCCTTACTGCAGATATGAACAGCAATATATGATTTTAACAACAACGATGTGTTACTAAACTAACGCTGTATTATAGCACAAAGTATGCGAAAACATGGTCCTGGTGGTTTTTTTTTAGTTCTTATTCATTCTTGTTATATAAGGAGGCCATTGTGCTGATGTCTCAGTTCTCTGGAGCAAGATTCTCTCACTCATGAAGGTGGGCTCTGGCTTCAATCGCCTGGCTGTGTAGATGCTGAAGATCACTCCAGGGACCAGGAATGCACAACACCATCCCAGACACAGCCAGAATGTCACGACTTTCACCGAAGTCGGTTCCTCTCTTGTTCGGGCGTTGTTCGGCAGTCGACGTCACCGGTCTTCTAGCCATTGCCGATCCATTTTTCATGTTCCATTTGTTTTGTCTTGTTTTCACACACACATTTGGTTTCAATTCCCTAATTACATGTTGTATATGTTCCCTCTGATTCCCCCATGTCCTTGTCGGGAATTGTTTATTGCAAGTACGTGTGCTATGTTTGACTGGTGCGCTACGGGTTTTGTGCCCATGTGTTTGTTGTTTTTGTATGCCGGTAGTTATGTATATTAAACGTCTCCGGCTATTTACCAAGTTCTACTCTCCCGCGTTTGACTTCCCTGCCATCAGTTATGCACCCCTTACACAGAATGCATTCTTCATGCAGAGAGAGAGAAAAACCTAGAGATTAAGACAAGTACAGACAGAGAGAGTGAGAGAGAGGTGAGTTACATGCTCAGATTGATTAGACAAAAGAGAGAAAAACGGACAGAGAGAGGGAGATCAGATGACGTGGTATGTTTGGGATATAGTAATAGGGAAATCTCTCACCCGTGGATCAATCACATTGAGATAGACTGCTGTATACACATTGTCCAGAGACACAGCAAGTCAATGGCAATCCAAGACCTCATATAAGATCTATAAATCTTATAAGTACAGTCAGTGTCAAGTATTAAGTTGGTCTAGTTTATATTGTTCTCCATGGAAAGTACTCTGCATAGAAAAATTATATAATATAGGCTGATGTTTTGTGTCCTGTATGTAGGCTACTGTACATATGTACATTGACAGCTATTGTATGGAGATGATAATTAACCAATCCATCAGAGCAGTATGTTACTTGTCATGTCACTTGCTCAATGTACCCTCTTTAAAACCAAACAAATGGGATATCCTCACATCTATTGACACCCTACCAGCATGACATTATGGAGAACATTCCTCTGTCTTAAGAATCATGGCATTGGAACAACTGTCCATTACACCTTACTATTGCATAAGCTTTGGGGAAGGGTTATCTTTAGAGAAAAGTTGTCTCTTATACATTTACATTTACATTTAAGTCATTTAGCAGACGCTCTTATCCAGAGCGACTTACAAATTGGTGCATTCACCTAATGACATCCAGTGGAACAGCCACTTTACAATAGTGCATCTAAATCTTTTAAGGGGGGGGGGGGGGGGGGGGGGCAGAAGGATTGCTTTATCCTATCCTAGGTATTCCTTGAAGAGGTGGGGTTTCAGGTGTCTCCGGAAGGTGGTGATTGACTCCGCTGTCCTGGCGTCGTGAGGGAGTTTGTTCCACCATTGGGGTGCCAGAGCAGCGAACAGTTTTGACTGGGCTGAGCGGGAACTGTACTTCCTCAGTGGTAGGGAGGCGAGCAGGCCAGAGGTGGATGAACGCAGTGCCCTTGTTTGGGTGTAGGGCCTGATCAGAGCCTGAAGGTACTGAGGTGCCGTTCCCCTCAAAGCTCCGTAGGCAAGCACCATGGTCTTGTAGCGGATGCGAGCTTCAACTGGAAGCCAGTGGAGAGAGCGGAGGAGCGGGGTGACGTGAGAGAACTTGGGAAGGTTGAACACCAGACGGGCTGCGGCGTTCTGGATGAGTTGTAGGGGTTTGATGGCACAGGCAGGGAGCCCAGCCAACAGCGAGTTGCAGTAATCCAGACGGGAGATGACAAGTGCCTGGATTAGGACCTGCGCCGCTTCCTGTGTGAGGCAGGGTCGTACTCTGCGGATGTTGTAGAGCATGAACCTACAGGAACGGGCCACCGCCTTGATGTTAGTTGAGAACGACAGGGTGTTGTCCAGGATCACGCCAAGGTTCTTAGCGCTCTGGGAGGAGGACACAATGGAGTTGTCAACCGTGATGGCGAGATCATGGAACGGGCAGTCCTTCCCCGGGAGGAAGAGCAGCTCCGTCTTGCCGAGGTTCAGCTTGAGGTGGTGATCCGTCATCCACACTGATATGTCTGCCAGACATGCAGAGATGCGATTCGCCACCTGGTCATCAGAAGGGGGAAAGGAGAAGATTAATTGTGTGTCGTCTGCATAGCAATGATAGGAGAGACCATGTGAGGTTATGACAGAGCCAAGTGACTTGGTGTATAGCGAGAATAGGAGAGGGCCTAGAACAGAGCCCTGGGGGACACCAGTGGTGAGAGCGCGTGGTGAGGAGACAGATTCTCGCCACGCCACCTGGTAGGAGCGACCTGTCAGGTAGGACGCAATCCAAGCGTGGGCCGCGCCGGAGATGCCCAACTCGGAGAGGGTGGAGAGGAGGATCTGATGGTTCACAGTATCGAAGGCAGCCGATAGGTCTAGAAGGATGAGAGCAGAGGAGAGAGAGTTAGCTTTAGCAGTGCGGAGCGCCTCCGTGATACAGAGAAGAGCAGTCTCAGTTGAGTGACTAGTCTTGAAACCTGACTGATTTGGATCAAGAAGGTCATTCTGAGAGAGATAGCAGGAGAGCTGGCCAAGGACGGCACGTTCAAGAGTTTTGGAGAGAAAAGAAAGAAGGGATACTGGTCTGTAGTTGTTGACATCGGAGGGATCGAGTGTAGGTTTTTTCAGAAGGGGTGCAACTCTCGCTCTCTTGAAGACGGAAGGGACGTAGCCAGCGGTCAGGGATGAGTTGATGAGCGAGGTGAGGTAAGGGAGAAGGTCTCCGGAAATGGTCTGGAGAAGAGAGGAGGGGATAGGGTCAAGCGGGCAGGTTGTTGGGCGGCCGGCCGTCACAAGACGCGAGATTTCATCTGGAGAGAGAGGGGAGAAAGAGGTCAAAGCACAGGGTAGGGCAGTGTGAGCAGAACCAGCGGTGTCGTTTGACTTAGCAAACGAGGATCGGATGTCGTCGACCTTCTTTTCAAAATGGTTGACGAAGTCGTCTGCAGAGAGGGAGGAGGGGGGGGGGAGGGGGGCGGAGGATTCAGGAGGGAGGAGAAGGTGGCAAAGAGCTTCCTAGGGTTAGAGGCAGATGCTTGGAATTTAGAGTGGTAGAAAGTGGCTTTAGCAGCAGAGACAGAAGAGGAAAATGTAGAGAGGAGGGAGTGAAAGGATGCCAGGTCCGCAGGGAGGCGAGTTTTCCTCCATTTCCGCTCGGCTGCCCGGAGCCCTGTTCTGTGAGCTCGCAATGAGTCGTCGAGCCACGGAGCGGGAGGGGAGGACCGAGCCGGCCTGGAGGATAGGGGACATAGAGAGTCAAAGGATGCAGAAAGGGAGGAGAGGAGGGTTGAGGAGGCAGAATCAGGAGATAGGTTGGAGAAGGTTTGGGCAGAGGGAAGAGATGATAGGATGGAAGAGGAGAGAGTAGCGGGGGAGAGAGAGCGAAGGTTGGGACGGCGCGATACCATCCGAGTAGGGGCAGTGTGGGAAGTGTTGGATGAGAGCGAGAGGGAAAAGGATACAAGGTAGTGGTCGGAGACTTGGAGGGGAGTTGCAATGAGGTTAGTGGACTGCCTTAAGTGATTTGGTTCTGGGTGCTGAGATTAGAGACAAGGGAAGAGCATGCAGAAGCAACTAACCAATATTTATATTGTATTGTATATGGTGTCCGAATGTAATACTCAGAGGCAGCACCATGGTGTCTGAAATACTTCCTGTGCATGACTTTTGTTGTGTTTATTATAATATTGAGGCCCTGTATGTTAACACCATCACAAGTTCGTAAAGTTTGTGTGGAAGAGGAGGAAAAATGTTTGTTATTCATCCATAATGATAAGCCACCAAGTTTAGATAACCTAGATGGGAAACTATTGAGAATAGCAGCGGACTATATTGCCACCCCTATTTACCATGTCTTTAACCAAAGCCTAAAGGAGTGTGTGTGTCCACAGGCGTGGAAGGAAGCTAATGTAATTCTACTGTCTAAAAATAGTAAAGCACTCTTAGCTGGCTCTTACAGACGCCAAATCAGTTTGCTCTTAGTAACTGATGGAGTGAATTGTGTTTGAACAAATGCAATGCTATTTTTTAAAGAACAAGTTAATAACTGACTTTCAGCATGCATATAGGGAAGGACACTCAACTTGTACTGCACTGAATCAGATAACTAATGATTGGCTAAAATAATGGATAATAAGATGATAGGTGGAGCTGTACTGTTTCAGTGTAGCCTTGCTGTTATTGATCATCATTTGTTATTGAAAACACTCACTTGTTATGGCTTTACATCACCTGCCATCACATGGTTGGATAGTTACTTTTCCAATATAACTCAGAGAGTATTCTTCAATGGAAGCTTTTCTAACATTATATATGTACAGTGCGGTATTCCTCAGGGCAGTTTCCTTGGGCTGTTACTCTTCTCTATTTTTACAAATTATTTGCCACCAGAAATTAAAATGACTATGTATGCTGATGATTGCACACTCTACACATCAGCACCTACAGCCGGTGAGCTCACTGAGACTCTTAGCAAGGAGTTACAGTCAGTGTCAGAATGGGTAATTAACAATAAACTGGTCTTAAATAGTACCAGTCAAAGTACCAGTCAAAAGTTTGGACGCACCTACTCATTCCAGGGTTTTTCTTTATTTTTACTATTTTCTACATTGTAGAATAATAGTGAAGACATCAAAACTATGACATAACATATATGGAATCATGTAGTAACCAAAAAAGTGTGAAACAAATCAAAATATATTTTAGATTTTAGATTCTATATTGTGCACTACTTTTAACCAAATCCCTATCAACATTTGTGACTGTAAAGGAAATAGGGTGCCATTCGGGATGCATCCTAATTGTAAGGTAGTTCCCGACCAAGTGCATAGTAGAGAACAGTGAGAGTACAAAGGAAAATAATTTAATATTGGTTAGTCTTACGTTTCCCACAATGTAAGGGATTTGGTAGTGGAGTGTGACTTGTCTGGCTCAAACTTTTCATGGTTTTGTCTACATTAACATAGTGTGAGAGAAATGAGCTGTTAATAGAGGGATCATCATATTCAAATAATCACATTTAAGGCTGTTAAAAACAGTTTTTAATGCAATTTAATAGTGGCACTCTAATAAGGAATTGAAAACCTACCTGATCTTGTACTTGAATCTGTGCCTGAAATTCACTACTCGATTAAGGTACCTTACAGATAATTGTATGTGTGGGGTACAGAGATTGGATAGTCATTCCAGAATTATGTCTATAAAAAAATGTCTATAAACCAAATTCCCAATTTGATATTATGGGGTATTGTGTGTAGATCACAGACACAAAATCAAAATTGAGTCGATTTTAAATTCAGGCTGTAACACAACAAAATTTGGAAAAAGTTAAGGCGTGTGAATACTTTCTGAAGGCACTGTACCTGACCAATATTGAAAACTGCACATTTGTGGCCTGCTGGAGGTCATTTTGAAGGGCGCTGGCAGTGCACCTCCTTGCACAAAGGCGGAGGTAGCGGTCCTGCTGCTGGGTTGTTGCCCTCCTACGGCCTCCTCCACGTCTCCTGATGTACTGGCCTGTCTCCTGGTAGCGCCTCCATGCTCTGGACACTACGCTGACAGACACAGCAAACCTTTTTGCCACAGCTCGCATTGATGTGCCATCCTGGATGAACTGCACTACCTGAGCCACTTGTGTGGGTTGTAGACTCCGTCTCATGCTACCACTAGAGTGAGAGCACCGCCAGCATTCAAAAGTGACCAAAACATCAGCCAGGAAGCATAGGAACTGAGAAGTGGTCTGTGGTCACCACCTGCAGAATCACTCCTTTTTTGGGGGTGTCTTGCTAATTGCCTATACTTTCCACCTTTTGTCTATTCCATTTGCACAAAAGCATGTAAAATGTATTGTCAATCAGTGTTGCTTCCTAAGTGGACAGTTTGATTTCACAGAAGTGTGATTGACTTGGAGTTACATTGTGTTGTTTAAGTGTTCCCTTTATTTTTTTGAGCAGTGTATTTAAAACTTAGGATGCTTAATAAGTGACAAAACAACAAATAGATAAATAACTTCATGCATTGCAACTTATAAAATAAAGGTTAAATAAAATGTAAAAAAAATAGAAAAGTACAGTATATTGTTCATTGTGCTATGGTTCTTCAATAAAAAAAACATACAGTATATTATTCATTGTGCTATGGGTCTTCAATAGACTTACTGTATAATGTTCATTGTGCTATGGGTCTTCAATAGACTTACTGTATATTGTTCATTGTGCTATGGGTCTTCAATAGACTTATTGTATATTGTTCATTGTGCTATGGTTCTTCAATAAAAACATACAGTGTATTGTTCATTGTGCTATGGTTCTTCAATAAACTTACTGTATATTGTTCATTGTGCTATGGTTCTTCAATAAAAACATACAGTGTATTGTTTATTGTGCTATGGGTCTTCAATAGACTTACTGTATATTGTTCATTGTGCTATGGTTCTTCAATAAAAACATACAGTGTATTGTTTATTGTGCTATGGTTCTTCAATGGAGACTTACCGTATATTGTTTATTGTGCTATGGTTCTTCAATGGAGACTTACCGTATATTGTTTATTGTGCTATGGTTCTTCGATACTTACTGTATATTGTTCGTTGTGCTATGGTTCTTCGAGACTTACTGTATATTGTTCGTTGTGCTATGGTTCTTCAAAAGAAACTCACAGTATATTGTTCATTGTGCTTTGGTTCCAAGCTGTTTAATGGCACATTCAACTTAGTGTATGTAAACTCCTGACCCACTGGAATTGTGAGACAGTGAATTATAAGTGAAATAATCTGTTATCAATTGTTGGAAAAATGATTTGTGTCATGCACAAAGTAGATGTCCTAACCGACTTGCCAAAACTATAGTTTGTTTACAAGACATTTGTGGAGTGGTTAAAAAACAAGTTTTAATGACTCCAACCTAAGTGTATGTAAACTTCCGACTTCAACTGTATAGTCACCCTTTCAAGCTGCTACTAGCTTTCATGGTTCCTAAGGCCAAAACTGAAATAGGATAAATATAATTTTCCTATAACGCTCCTTGGTCTGGGAACGAGCTGCAAAAGACTTTAAAACTGGAGGAGAGGGTATCAAATGTTGTTTAAAGCTCTGATTGAGAAATGTTTTTGAATTGTATTTTGCTCTTTGTATATACTGTACACACTGACTACTTCCTGCAGACCTCTTGGCCAGGTCCCTCTCGCAAAAGAGGTTTCTAACCACAAATGGTATTTTCCTGGTTAAATTAAGGTAAAAAAATACAAAATAACACACACAGATTTGCTGCTCCTATACATTATATACCAGCAGTAATTGCCCATCGTAGTTGAAGTTCAGCAGGCCCCGTCTGCCATTGTCAGGTATTATTTCAAGCCATTTAGGTTAACTGACCAATTCTGAGCACTCTGATTGAATCCATCCAAGAACTACAATAAATGAGAGAAGCACACAGGCACATAAATAACGGTCATAGGCAATATAGTTCATTCAATGCCAATATACTGTAATGAAAGGTAGGCTACAGTAGTAACAGTGCCTTAGATACACTGGGGGATTTTTTTTTTTTTTTTACAGAAAACAAAATATGACACAATGTCAAATTGAGCAACACTTTGCTAGCATTGAGGAAGTCCTCCAGATCAAATAGCTGCTCCATGCGCATGCTAGGGAACAATGACTCATCTCGTACAGCCACTGAAACAAAGAGCACAGACAGGGAGGTATGCATGAGTACACCCAGAAACAGTGTACAAAAGCTGTAATCCAGTTTAAAGGGCTGAGACACCTTGTGACTGTGACTGAACATCATTGTGGAATGTGGGGGCAGTAAAACAGAAAAGTACAGATGCTCTTAGAGCAGCAATGGAGAGGTCACTGGTATATTGCTGAGGTGCTGGGCTGAATTTAGTGGGTATTAAAGCTGGTCTCTTCAACTGCTGTTGAAGTTTTGACTGATGTTGTTGAGGCTGCTGAAAATATCCTTCTGCTGGTCTAAGAACTGTGATAGAAACAACAGCAGGGGACAGAATCATTTGAATTAGTTGGGATGTGTATTTATTAATTTACCTATGGGTAAATAGGTTTTTACAATAGCCAAGTACCTAAAGATTCCCTATGCACAGATATTTCCCATTCGCCATCACTCACCTCAAAGATCTGTCCATGGGTCCAGCTCTGGCAGCCCAGGGTGTGGGCCTTCCCCCCATAAAACAACCAGGCTGATGAAGGGCCAGCAGAACACGTCATGTCAGAAGAGGACAGGATATGTAACCTGTGGGAAGATGCAGAACAGGGCCCGTATTCCTAAAGCATCTCATATTAGGAATGCTGACCTAGGATCCGTTTTTCAATTTACATCACAATGAATATGATTACATGGACGGGGGACTTGATCCAAGATCAGCACTCCTGCTTTTTGGCGCTTTATGAATATGCGCCCTGATTTTCTAAATCAGTTGTACTTTGCTTATGCTTTGAACAGGCCAATTGCCGTGTGTTCCAGTTGAGCATCTGGGTACGTGGAGTAAATGGTAGGGTAGAAGATCGCATTCCCAGAGAGTGAGCAGCCACCATCAGAAGCACCATGACCAGCGTCACCATGCTGTGTCACCACCACTGCCCACCTGCAGAGCGCGCCAGAGAGCACACAGACGTCAATCCACATCGTTGATATGTAGCAAAAAGTATGTCAACGTCATTATTTGATAAGTGATGGAAAAATGTGTGTGCCACTATAGGGAAAGACAAGGGAGACAGATGTATACAGAAGTCTGTGGGTAAACACTATCATAATTGTTTTTGTTTGTTTAAGTGACACATGAAAAAGTGCTACTGAATTACTAGGCTACTCATCACTACAACACAAAACCTGCTGGTTTTACTACTTGATTGCTATTGAGATGTGTAGTAAACCAGTAGTGATTTATGTAGTAATTTAAGTAGTAAGTGATAAATTGGGACGTTTCACTACTGGTGAACACTACATATTTCCTATTCAAATCACTACATAATTCTCCCTTAAATGACTACTGTGTAACTACTGAGCTTTTGGGTATATACACCACATAAAACCTACACAACTCTTACATGTTCACTATTGAATTACTACACAATGCTTACATTACTGCTGAATGCCTACTCAGTCCCTATTGAATTACTACACAATGCTTACATTACTGCTGAATGCCTACTCAGTCCCTATTGAATTACTACACAATGCTTACATTACTGCTGAATGCCTACTCAGTCCCTATTGAATTACTACTGTAGTGTTCTGTCGCTACTGAATTGCTCCTGATCCTTTTTCCATTTTATACATAAACCCCTTTGAATTCCTATTGGAAACTGAAACATTTACAACTGTTTGCCTATTCAAAATCACTATTGACATCTTGTTTCAATACTGCGTCACTACTAGACAAGTGCACATGTAATTCCCTCATGTTTTCTAACTGTAGTTATATCGACAAACAATAAGCTTGTACAAACTCGTTTGGAATTTTTGTATTTATAAAATTATTCACATATTAAATGACCTATTTACACATTTTTGTTAATCCCATTGAGGTCTTCATTCAGCTTTGACTAAACTATCTTCAGAATCAATTTTTGTTGCAGCCACATTTCTCCACAACATAACCTTTTAGAAAATAAAGACAAACACAAGAGACAACCAATTATAAGCCATTATCATGCATTTGCTAACAGAGGTCACATAAGACAAGACAGATAAGGTGAACGTTGTTTAACAGCAATGACCTCCAGTTTTCTTATTTGGAGGGCCTCCTTGGCAACAGGTAGGTAACTATTGCATTTTATCAGTGGCAATTTGAATTCAGAGCTACGATAAGATCCTGAGGTCCATTATCGTGCCATTCATCCACCGCCGTTCACCTTATGTTTCAGTATGATAATGCACGGCCCCATGTCGCAAGGGTCTGTACACAATTCCTGGAAGCTGAAAATGTCCCAGTTCTTCCATGGCTGCATAATCAGACATGTCACCCATCGACGTGTACGACAGCGTGTTCCAGTTCCCGTCAATATCCAGCAACTTCGCACAGGCATTGAAGAGGAATGGGACAACATTTCACAGGCCACAAACAGCCTGATCAACTCTATGCGAAGGAGATGTGTCACGCTGAATGAGGCAAATGCTGGTCACACCAAATACTGACTGGTTTTCTGATCACACCCCTACTTTTTTTTTTTAAAGGTATCTTTGACCAACAGATGCATATGTGTATTCCCAGTCATGTGAAATCCATAGATTAGGACCTAAGGAATTTATTTACATTGACAGATTTCTTTTTATGAGTTGTAAAAGCTGTCAAATCTTTGAAATTGTTACATGTTGTTTAATTTTGTTCAGTATACATTTCAATGGGACTAGCAAATAGCTAGGTTTAACACAAAACATCTATGACAATGGCTAACAGCTAAGACCATTTTGGATAGCAATCTTTTTGATGTTGTAAAAAGTTAGATAAAAACGGCTTTACAATGACATGGGAGTATTCATAAAACAAAGGAAAGTTAAACTTAAAAATGGGCTATGAAAGACAGGATGACGAAGAATGAAAGATGATTACAGTCGGGATTGTCAAAAACTAGCTAACAACAACCAACTACTTCCTATTTTGCCTTCTGCCTTTGTAAAAAGCCAGTTTAGTTTGGCTGTAGTGTTGTGACTACTTATTTAGAACCAACATCAAGTAGTAAAATCTCATCCTGCTAACTATTGAAAAGCCTGAAAGGTAAAGGAGTAGTGTTGTGACTACTTATATACTACCAACTTCAAGTAGTAAATACAGTTGAAGTCGAAAGTTTACAAACACTTAGGTTGGAGTCATTAAAACTCGTTTTTCAACCACTAAACAAATTTCTTGTTAACAAACTATAGTTTTGGCAAGTCGGTTAGGACATCTACTTTGTGCATGACACAAGTAATTTTTCCAACAATTGTTTACAGACAGATTATTTCACTTATAACTCATTGTATCACAATTCCAGTGGGTCAGAAGTTTACATACACTAAGTTGACTGTGCCATTAAACAGCTTGGAAAACTCCAGAAAATTATGTCATAGCTTTAGAAGCTTCTGATAGGCTAATTGACATCATTTGAGTCAATTGGAGTTGTACCTGTGGATGTATTTCAAGGCCTACCTTCAAACTCAGCGCCTCTTTGCTTGACATGGGAAAATCAAAAGAAATTGGCCAAGACCTCAGAAATAAAATTGCAGACCTCAACAAGTCTGGTTCATACTTGGGAGCAATTTCCAAACGTCTGAAGGTACCACGTTCCTCTGTACAAACAATAGTATGCAAGTACAAACACCATGGGACCACATAGCCGTCATACCGCCCAGGAAGGAGACACGTTCTGTCTCCTAGAGATGAAGTACTTTGGTGCGAAATGTGCAAATCAATCCCAGAACAATAGCAAAGGACCTTGTGGAGATGCTGGAGGAAACAGGTACAAAAGTATCTATATCCACAGTAAAACGAGTCCTATATCAACATAACCTGAAAGGCCGCTCAGCAAGGAAGAAGCCACTGCTCCAAAACTGCCATAAAAAAAAGCCAGACTACGGTTTGCAACTGCACATGGGGACAAAGATCGTACTTTTTGGAGAAATGTTGTCTGGTCTGATGAAACAAAAATAGAACTGTTTGGCCATAATGACCATCATTATGTTTGGAGGAAAAAAGGGGAGGCTTGCAAGCCGAAGAACACCATCCCAACTGTGAAGCACGGGGTGGCAGCATCATGTTGTGGGGGTGCTTTGCTGCAGGAGGGTCTGGTGCACTTCACAAAAGATGGCATCATGAGGGAGGAAAATTATGTGGATATATTGAAGCAACATCAAGACATCAGTCAGGAAGTTAAAGTTTGGTCGCAACTGGGTCTTCCAAATGGAAAATGACCCCAAGCATACTTCCAAAGTTGTGGCAAAACGGCTTAAGGACGACAAAGTCAAGGTATTGGAGGGGCCATCACAAAGCCCTGACCTCAATCCTATAGAAAATGTGTGGGCAGAACTGGAAAAGCGTGTGTGAGCAAGGAGGCCTACAAACCTGACTCAGTTGCACCAGCTCTGTCGGGAGGAATGGGACAAAAATCACCCAACTTATTGTGGGAAGCTGTGGAAGGCTACCTGAAACGTTTGACCCAAGTTAAACAATTTAAAGGCAATGCTGCCAGAAACTAATTGAGTGTATGTAAACTTCTGACCCACTGCGAATGTGATGAAAGAAATAAAAGTTGAAAAATCACTATCATTCTGACATTTCATTCTTACAATAAAGTGATCCTGACTTAAGACAGGTAATTTTTACTAGGATTAAATGTCAGGAATTGTGAAACTGAGTTTAAATGTATTTGGCTAAGGTGTATGTAAACTTCTGACTTCAACTGTATACCAAATAATGAAGAGGAAGGTCACTCTCACCTGCTATTGTGGTTGGAAGGTTAGGTTCCCCTAGATTAGAAGACACCCACTGAGCAAAAACGTCAATTCAGCATCTATTCCAAGTTGGTTAACGTAATGTAATTTAATTTAAATAACGTTGATTCAACCAATGTGTGCCCAGTGGGCAGCCGATAAACATGATTTCAGTTTGATTTCATCCATTCCAATGCAACAACAAATCAAGAAGAGTTTCGCAAACATTTCCTTTCTGGTATGGTTAAAACTAATCCTGTTTGTGTGCTCACCTGTTCAACAAGGCCTGCAAGGCTGGATACAGGTGGCACGTCATTCAACTTTTCAGCCATACTGGGGATCTACAATAAAAACACAAATGGATACTGTAACATTTATTTAATACCAGTGTAACGAGTGCGCTGAGAGTCGGGAAGCAAGTTCAGGGAGTGAGGGTTTTAATAAATAAATTAAACAATTAACACAAAACACACACGCAAAACAGAGTCAATAACACCTGAGGAAAGAACCAAGGGGAGTGACAGATACAGGGAAGATAATCAAGGAGGTGATGGAGTCCAGGTGAGTGTCATGAGGCGCAGGTGCGCGAGACGATGGTGACAGGTGTGCGGGATAATCAGCAGCCTGATGACCTAGAGGCTGGAGAGGGAGTGTACGTGGCATAACAGACACATGATACAAAAAACAAAGGGAAAATGTAATTTTCCTTGATCAGTCTCATTCATATCAAGGCGGTGGCCCGTTCCTGTAGGTTCATGCTCTACAACATCCGCAGAGTACGACCCTGCCTCACACAGGAAGCGGCGCAGGTCCTAATCCAGGCACTTGTCATCTCCCGTCTGGATTACTGCAACTCGCTGTTGGCTGGGCTCCCTGCCTGTGCCATTAAACCCCTACAACTCATCCAGAACGCCGCAGCCCGTCTGGTGTTCAACCTTCCCAAGTTCTCTCACGTCACCCCGCTCCTCCGCTCTCTCCACTGGCTTCCAGTTGAAGCTCGCATCCGCTACAAGACCATGGTGCTTGCCTACGGAGCTGTGAGGGGAACGGCACCTCAGTACCTTCAGGCTCTGATCAGGCCCTACACCCAAACAAGGGCACTGCGTTCATCCACCTCTGGCCTGCTCGCCTCCCTACCACTGAGGAAGTACAGTTCCCGCTCAGCCCAGTCAAAACTGTTCGCTGCTCTGGCACCCCAATGGTGGAACAAACTCCCTCACGACGCCAGGACAGCGGAGTCAATCACCACCTTCCGGAGACACCTGAAACCCCACCTCTTCAAGGAATACCTAGGATAAAGCAATCCTTCTGCCCCCCCCCCCCCCCCCCCCCCTTAAAATGATCTAGATGCACTATTGTAAAGTGGCTGTTCCACTGGATGTCATAAGGTGAATGCACCAATTTGTAAGTCGCTCTGGATAAGAGCGTCTGCTAAATGACTTAAATGTAAATGTAAATGATATCCTTGGTTTTCGACAGACAAGAAAACTAGATTAGAGAAAGAAAGACCTGGCCTGTCCCCCAATGGCACCCTATTCCCTAAAAGGGTTATTCCGCTGTCCCCATAGGAGGACCCTTTGAAGAACCATTTTAGGTTCCAGGTAGAACTGTTTTGGGTTCCATGTAGAAACTTTTCCACAGAGGGCTCTACATCGAACGCAAAAGGGTTCTACCTGGAACCAAAAAAAGGTTATACTTGGAACCAAAAATGGTTATCATATGGGGACAGCTGAAGAACCCATAGGAGATCCCTTTTTGAACCCTTTTTTCTATGAATGTAGGGTCAGGGACTTCACAGGTGGGGCACTTTCCCAGAATCTCCAATCAGCTCTGTAGCTCCTGGAGGCTTTTCTGCATCATTGTGTGATTGGCCTGCAAGTCTGTCTGGTCGCCTGATACAACTGCAAGTTCTCAATGGTTCTAATAGCATCTGTGGCCATACAGAGAGACACATGGGCCCATGTGGAGGAAAATGGAAGTCAATGAGATTCATCCACACTTGAATAGAACATTATAAACAACTGAAAGGCTGTGTATGTGTTATCCTATATATACACACTACCAGTCAACGGTTTGGGGTCACTTAGAAATGTCCTTGTTACTGAAAGAAAAGCACATTTCTGTCCATTAAAATAACATAAAATAAATCAGAAATACAGTGTAGACATGGTTAATGTTGTAAATGACTATTGTAGCTGGAAACAGCAGATTTTTTATGGAATATCTACATAGGCGTACAGAGGGCCATTATCAGCAACCATCACTCCTGTGTTCCAATGGCACGTTGTGTTAGCTAATCCAAGTTTATCATTTTAAAAGGCTAATTGATCATTAGAAAACCCTTTTGCAATTATGTTAACACAGCTGACAACTGTGGTTCTGAAAAAAGAAGCAATAAAACTGGCCTTCGTTCGACTAGTTGAGTATCTGGAGCATCAGCATTTGTGTGTTCGATAACAGACTCAAAATGGCCAGAAACAAAGACTTTCTTCTGAAACTCGTCAGTCTATTCTTGTTCTGATAAATCAAGGTTATTCCATGCGAGCAATTGCGAAGAAACTGAAGATCTCGTACAACGCTGTGTACTACTCCCTTCACAGAACAGCGCAAACTGTCTCTAAACAGAATAGGATGAGGAGTGGGAGGCCCCGGTGCACAACTGAGCAAGAGGACAAGTACATTAGAGTGTCTAGTTCGAGAAACAGATGCCTCACAAGTCCTCAACTGGCAGCTTCATTAAACAATACCCGCAAAACACCAGTCTCAACGTCAACAGTGAAGAGGCGACTCCGGGATGCTGGCCTTCTAGGCAGAGTTGCAAAGAAAATGCCATATCAGACTGGTAAATAAAATGAAAAGATTAAGATGGGCAAAAGAACACAGACACTGGACAGAGGAACTCTGCCTAGAAGGCCAGCTTCCCGGATTTGCCTCTTCACTGTTGATGTTGAGACTGATGTTTTGTGGGTACTATTTAATGAAGCTGTCAGTTGAGGA
Organism: Salvelinus fontinalis; assembly: GCF_029448725.1. Taxonomy (NCBI): domain Eukaryota; kingdom Metazoa; phylum Chordata; class Actinopteri; order Salmoniformes; family Salmonidae; genus Salvelinus; species Salvelinus fontinalis. The sequence continues at coordinate 39,166,668 of NC_074668.1, forward strand.
CTGGTGTCTGTTTCTCAAAGGATATAAAAATAAAAAAAACAGAACAAAACTGGCAAGATTACATCATAACCAGTGCAAATTTCAAATAGCAAATACTTCATAACGGTCAGACTGGTTTTATCAATTGATGAAAATCTGAATGAGGAAAGAATGATCCCTTAGTCAGGGGAGACAGGTTCACCTCTTTGAAAAGCATGCGTTGCATACTGTTACCCCCAATGTTACCAGTGTGGGACAGAAGTTATGAAATTATCTGTTGAGCTGATATGATTGTAAAAGCTGGCCATTTTGTCTTCATGTTTCCTTGACACTGACTAAACAGTTACCAGTTAAGAATGGTCCCTACAAAAGGGATGTCATGTAATTGGACTCAATGGGCATAATGGGTATAACAGCAACATATGAATCAATATATCTGAGGGCAAGGGAACATCATGGAGACAGACAATTTTATCTCCATGAGAAACACAAGCACATACTTGTAGAATGTCTAATTGTTTAGTCTTTAAAGCTGTACATATGATATATGAAAATAGAAATCATATCATACTAGTGTCATTGTTTGTCCCTTGAATCTGCCACTAAAACATACCTTCTATATGAGGGGATTGAGAACTAGTTGTACAGGGTTATATATGTTTGTTCCATGCAACATCTGAGTTGATTAATTGGCCCAATATATTCATAGACTTTAAAATAAAGTATTCAGTTTAGAGTGATTAACACAATGCTTAGCATATGTATATATTTTCCCTGACTGTTGCTAGGTTTCGATTCAATTGGCGACAGATTGTCATGATAATATTTTAAAATCTGCATACAAACAGTATGAGCATTTTCCCACCAGAGATGTGTTTCCGTCAAATGGACTTGTTTTGCAGATAAAAGTTTGTGTGTGATGACGTAGGGCACATAAAACTACCTTTCGCGGTAAGATTTCCATGTACCGAATTAAAAAAAAAACACAAGTGGGTTTCCATCCCATTGTCAACTCTTCTGATGGTTCTCACAAAAAAAAGTGCATTATATAGTGAGTGCCCACTCTCTAATGGGCACGTGCGCTCTAGGCAACAGCTTGCAGATACAGTGCAGATGGCCTATGATGAGATCATTATGGACAAAAAAGAGAGAGAGAGAAAGAGAGATTGTGTGTGTCAAGTCGAAATCAAATGAAAGTTTATTTGTCACATGACAGAATACAACAGGTATAAACCATACAGTGAATATTTTATATATATACTTACAAACTCTTCCTCAACAATGCAGGGTTCAATATCAGAGGTAAGATATTGTGTGTGCGTGTTAAAGGTATTACATTTTATTTGGGGTATCATCATTTAACTATTTTTCTCTTTTAGCATGTGATGTCTAGGGAAATAAACGTTTCATTGGTCAGGTGTATGCACAGTCGTCCTGGACAATATAGTGAGTGGCGAGGAGGAGCTCCACAGACCTGAAGTTATTTAGCCATTCATTGTTGCCATTGCGATCTGTAGATTGTTATTTTCTAGAGTTATCGTGTCAATTAATTCGTAATATTCCTGGATTACTCATTATATTAATAAATGCTGATTTAATCAACAAATACGATAGGCAGTTGAAAATGTTTTAATGGTACAACAGTGTCACGGGAGGTTGGTGGCGCCTTAATTGGTGAGAACTGGCTCGTGTTAATCACTGGAGCGGAATTAGTGGAATGACATCAAATACATCAAAAACATGGTTTCCAGGTGTTTGATGCTATTCCATGTGCTCCATTCCGGCCATTATTATGAGCAGTTTTCCCCTTAGCAGCCTCCTGTGATTACAGTGTACATATCTGCATGTGTTGGCAAAATCAGCAGCCAGCAGCATACCACCCTGCATACCATTGCTGGCTTGCTTCTGAAGCTAAGCAGGGTTGGTCCTGGTCAGGCCCTGGATGGGAGACCAGATGCTGCTGGAAGTGGTGTTGGAGGGCCAGTAGGAGGCACTCCTTCCTCTGGTCTAAAAAATATCCCAATGCCCCAGGGCAGTGATTGGGGACACTGCCCTGTGTAGGGTGCCGTCTTTCGGATGGGACGTTAAACGGGTGTCCTGACTCTCTGAGGTCATTAAAGATCCCATGGCACTTATCGTAAGAGTAGGGGTGTTAACCCCGGTGTCCTGGCTAAATTCCCAATCTGGCCCTCAAACCATCATGGTCACCTAATAATCCCCAGTTTACAATTGTCTCATTCATCCCCCTCCTCTCCCCTGTAACTACTCCCCAGGTCGTTGCTGCAAATGAGAACGTGTTCTCAGTCAACTTACCTGGTAAAATAACGGTAAAATAACGGTAAAATAAATAAATAAATAAATCCCTACATATCCTATTGAACCAAGCGTGGAGAGGCTGCCTGTTGTCACAGTTCCAAGACCAGTCAGAAACGTCCAGTAAATGCCGCGTTCATGTGCCAGTCGGACCTACGAAATTTGCTAACAGCTAACTGGTTTCACGCGGCACGTGTATAACTACAACCAGTTAGCAAGTCTACAATGTCCGAGTTTCTTAGTTCCGAATAGCACATGAACGCGGCATACCCCTACGCCAATGACGCCGGTGGAGCTGATGCCGCATTCAAAACAACTGGAAACTCGGAAAATACGAGATCAAATCATGACGTCAGTGAAGAGGCCCGAGTTGGATGGCCGTTCAAATCAATTTTCCCAGTCGGACCTCGTTTTTTCGAGTTCCTAAATGGATTGAACGGAAGTCGGATATTTTCGAGTTCCCCGTTGTTTTGAACGCGGCAAATTATATCCTTCGCCACGGTGGTTTTATGGCAGACATGTCGAACCATGAGTATTCAACAAAACAATACATTAAGTTTCTTTCCAGCGAATTTCTTAGTTACATGATTGTATAACTAGCAAAGGAGTTTTGAAGTTGAGGGAGCAGTATTTATGAAGTTTGGCAATGAGGACTAGCCAACTAGTTTAGGTTTAGCCATAGAAAACCGGAGAAAATGATACAGTTCTTATGCCCTGATATTAGGAGCTGGTGGCGAAAAGTTTGATTAAATAATTCAGAGACTGAAACAAATAAATCAGATGACTTATGTTTAAGGACAGCAGATCGATATACAATCCTGAAGTCAGCTGTAACCGTCGATAATAAAACAAAGTTTAAAACGATATTTGAGTGACCCTGAATACATCAAATGAATGGTGACTCCTCATCACTATCTATGGTCAAGGCCCTGCCAGTGATGTTGATGGGTAATGTAGTCCATTAGTCTTTGTCCTTCATCCATTGTCTCGCAAAAAAACTACAGTTACAGTGTCGGTGCTTGAGTGGCACGCGCGATCGCGTGGGGCCCGAAATATTGTAGTTTTAAAGGGAAACCAAGGTTGTTGAGGTTCGTGGTGGGAGTAGCAGGATCTGGGGTATGTAAATAGGGATTTCCATTATATATATATATTTTTACAGATACAATGTTGTGGACGTTTAACGAGCATGTGTAAACGTACTGTTCTTTTCAAAAGCTAACTAGCATAAAATAGCTTGGTGGGTCAAAACTAGCCAGCCAGGCAATATAGCCCCTCTTTTGTTCGATTGTCAGCCCGTAGCCAGCTAGCGCTCTAACTAGCTAATTGCTGTGTGGAAATTTGAGATAAATGGCCACCTAACCGTTGTGCCATCTGAAACAATCTGGCTGTCTGAACACATTTTACACGTACGACCGCTCTAAAGTGTACCGGTGTCTTGTTAGCAGCACTGAATGTTGGCTAGCTAACAACTAGTTAGCCCTTAGTTAGCTTAGCTAGCGTGTGTTAGTCCATACACAATCATTTTGAGGTGTCGTTAGCTAGGAGGAAAGACGCACTGGGATAAAATGCATGAGCTAGTTAGCTAGTTTACCTGTCACATTTGCAGGGTGTACTAAAATGTAAACAATTTTAGAATATAGCTTTAATTAGCTAGCTAACACAGCCGGTGTTCTGACAATCTGCTGATGGTGAGTTGATAATCCATTCCAGCCACAGTTCAACAATGCATCATACATACATCAATTGGAGGTACCCCAAACCTTTTTGCTTGCTGCAGGTGGACCTCAAATAAACTACCACTAGTTAGCTTGATAGAGAGAGACCCCCGCCATAGCCTTACAAAGTCAGATGCTGCAGTGGAGGGGTTGGTCATTGTGAGACTTGAGAAGAGAGAGCCAGTTAAATGGGGAAATTGCCTAAAAGCCTAGACAGGAAATAGGCCTAAACTGGCTTAGTATCATCAACCTCTCCCTGTATCTGTTCCCTGTGTAATTGTATAAGGAAACAATTGTCTCTCATTTGAGATGTGTTCACTGCACAGCCCCCAACATTGTAGGAAAACCTATTACATACCTCTTCACCTGTTGTTATTTCTCAATGTGGTTATGGAAAACAAGAGCTTGTTTTATTTGGAGCATTACAGTGGGATTTCCTCTGAAACGGTCATTTTTAGTTCATTCTAGTCTGAGCAAAGGTCAGAGTTCTAAACTGCACATTGTGCAAAATCACCACTTTATGATGGCCTCTGCTTTTGGCCTCATTCAACACACTCTTTTGACCAATTACCTGTTGTCAGATTGTTTGTCTTCTGTAGGTAGCCCAACCTTTGTGAAAAAGGCTTATTTTATTGTGTTTGTTCGTAGGCCTAGGCCATCTGATTTTAGAATTCCTGAGGTGTCTGATATTATTTATTATAATGAAGGAATCTCAAAAAGTCAAGTCACCCTACTGAAAAATAAAACAAAATGTTAATCTTTGTCTCTTTTTTTCCTCCGTCTCTCTCTGCTCCCCGCCACCTCACATTTGGCCTTTTTGTTCAACTCTTTCTTCCTGCTCTGTGGTAAAGACAGCTGCTGGTTGCAGGCACTGAGCGGTGCAACAGAAGCAGTGTGCCGTCCCCCTGTCCTACTCTCATGCCCCCCCTCCATGTATGTCCTCCCTGCCTGTTAGTGTCCCCATCTGGTCCCCTCATTGTCTCGCTACCTTCTCCAGCCTGAAGCCCTCCTTTCCCTCATGCTTTGGACAAAGCCGGCACATTGCCAGCCCAATGACTGCCTGGATCGTCCTGCCTGTCAGCCTCTCTGCCTTCTCCATCACAGGGATATGGATAGTGTGAGTCCTGGCGGCCATGCATGTATCACAAAGTGATTGAAAGAGAAATATTCATAAGAAATTCATGATTGTGGGTTTGAATCATTGTTGATTTGTGTTTGTTTTTCCCCGCAGCTACGCCATGGCTGTGATGAACCATCACGTTTGTCCGGTGGAGAACTGGTGAGTGCTTCAGTTTTGTCTTTGGATTTATAGCCTACATTGACTTGATATACTGCAGTATATCACCTGCTTGAAAAGAATAATAGCTAATTTAATTGTTTTTCTGTCTTATCTGCAGGTCCTACAATGTTACATGTACAGAGGAGATAGCCAGGCCAGGCTCCCCAAAGACATGCTGCACCATACAGGACATCCCCCTCATCAGGTGTTACATTCATTTATGCTCTCTCTCTCTCTCATTCATTTATATTATCTCTCTCTCTTTGCGCCCTCTGTCTTTCAATTACATTTCAATTTATGTTTTTTTTTTGGCAAGGGGAACATATGTTTACATTGCCAAAGCAATACAAAAATGAACAGTAAACATTACACGCACAAAAGTTCAAAAAGAATAAAGACATTTCAAATGTCATATTATGTGAAAATAGTTCAAGTACAAAATGCAAAATAAATAAACATAAATATGGGTTGTATTTACAATGGTATTTACAACAATAAAATGACTGATGCATTCATCTACAAAGTCTTAGCCTTGTAACCAGACCAGAAGAGAAATAGTAACAACCTTGTAATAAACCAGTGACATGAAGGCCTTTTCCTAACATTTGAATCATGGGCATATATAGGCCTAGTCAATGTCATTCAATGAATTAAGTCTAGTGAGTGGATTTCTTATTCGTTTTCGGTGACATGTTGTTTCCTCCCCCATCTTGTGTCTTGTACAGTAAGTGTGGCTCCTTCCCCCCTGAGAGCTGCCTGTTCAGTCTGATCGGGAATGTTGGAGCCTTCATGGGTAAGTAAGGCCTCTTCTCCATTTCAAATGGCATCCATATGGCTCTGGTTAAAAGTAGTGCACTATGTAGGGAACAATAGGGTGCCATTTGTGACGCAGACCTCTTCTCTCATCACTCCACAGCCCACTCACTCACACTGACAATAAGCTGTGTCCTTTGTCTCACTCATCACTGATGTAGTGAAGAGCAAACTCCGTTTGCGCACCTTTTTTATTTTGTGAAAAGGGTTTACCCAGCCATTACTCTAAAGTGTTTTTTTTGCATTAGTGTTTAAAGCTGAAATCCTTAATGTTGGAACTGCTATGTCCACTTGCGATATTACAACAACAAAGAAGTTACTGCAAACAATAACAAAAAATGTCTCTCCTTCTGACGTTATTGCATGCACGATAGAGCAGCAGATTGTGAATTTTTTTACCATATTGGCCGATGCTCCTCACCTCCGCTTCGTCAACAAAACAGTAACAACGGCCGTTTGGCGGACAGTGGCGCTGTTTACCCTACTGTGGATTCCATCTTTAAAGGGATAGTTCACCCAAATTACAAAACGACACATTGGTTTCCTTGCCATATAAGCAGTTTATGGACAAGGTATGACAGCAATCTGTACTTTGATTTTGTTTCCCTGGAAACAGTGCCAGGGAAATTAAACCAAAGCATGGATTGGTGTCATACCTTGTCCAGACTGCTTACAAGGTAAGGAAACCAATATGTATTTTGTAGTTACTTGGCGCTCAGGGTTTACACACCTATTTTATAGACCTGTAAATATAGACTCTATCAGCTTTTTGCTGATTGGTTTCAAGAATATATCACCTCACAGAATCTTCTTTTCAGTACTGTAGTCAATTGTGTGCTTGGTTAATCTGAATAGTTTACAGAATTTCCTATACAACTGATATTGTACACATTGTCTTAGCTATATACAGTGGCTTACGAAAGTATTTACTAGAGGTCGACCCATTAATCGGAATGGCCGATTTAATTAGGGCCGATTTCAAGTTTTCATAACAATCGGTAATCGTCATTTTTGGACACCGATTATGGCCGATTACATTGCACTCCACGAGGAGACTGCGTGGCAGGCTGACTACCTGTAATATGAGTGCAGCAAGGAGCCAAGGTAAGGTGCTAGCTAGCATTAAGCTTATCTTATAAAAAACAATCAATCTTAACATAATCACTAGTTGGATGATGATATTACTAGTTTATCTAGCTTGTCCTGCGTTGCATATAATCGTTGCGGTGCCTGTTAATTTATCATTGAATCACAGCCTACTTTGCCAAACGGGTGATTTAACAAGCGCATTCGCGAAAAAAGCACTGTCGTTGCACCAATGTGTACCTAACCATAAACATCAACGCCTTTCTTAAAATCAATACACAAGTATATCTTTTTAAACCTGCATATTTAGTTCATATTGCCTGCTAACATGAATTTCTTTTAACTAGGAAAATTGTGTCACTTCTCTTGCGTTCATTGCAAGCAGAGTCCAGGGTATATGCAACAGTTTGGGCCGCCGGCTCGTTGCGAGCTATTTTGCCCGAATTTTACATAATTATGACATAACATTGACGTTTGTGCAATGTAACACCAATATTTAGACTTATGGATGCCACCCGTTAGATAAAATAGGGAACGGTTCTGTATTTCACTGAAATAATAAATGTTTTGTTTTCGAAATTATAGTTTCCGGATTTGACCATATTAATGACTTAAGGCTCATATTTCTGTGTGTTATTATATTATAATTAAGTCTATGATTTGATAGCGCAGTCTGACTGAGCGGTGGTAGGCAGCAGCAGGCTCGTAAGCATTCATTCAAACAGCACTTTCCTGCGTTTGCCAGCAGCTCTTCTGCTGTTAATGACTTCAAGCCTATCAACTCTCGAGATTAGGCTGGCAATACTAAAGTACCTATTAGAACATCCAATAGTCAAAGGTATATGAAATACAAATGGTATAGAGAGAAATAGTCCTATAATAACTACAACCTAAAACTTCTTACCTGGGAATATTGAAGACTCATGTTGAAAGGAACCACCAGCTTTCATATGTAATGAGCAAGGAACTTAAACGTTAGCTTTTTTACATGGCACATATTGCACTTTTACTTTCTTCTCCAACACTTTGTTTTTGCATTATTTAAACCAAATTGAACATGTTTCATTATTTATTTGAGACTAAATTGATTTTATTGATGTTTTATATTAAGTTAAAATAAGTGTTCATTCAGTATTGTTGTAATTGTCATTATTACAAATATATAAAAAATCGTCCGATTAATCGGTATCGGCGTTGAAAAATCATAATCGTCCGACCTCTAGTATTTACCCCCCCCGGCATTTTTCCTATTTTGTTGCCTTAAAACCTGGAATTAAAATATTTTTTTTGGGGGGTGCAATCATTTGATTTACACAACATGCCTACCACTTTGAAGATGAAAAATATTTTTTTTGTGTGAAACAAACAAGAAATAAAACAAAAAACTGAACTTGAGCGTGTGTAACTATTCACCCCCCCCCCCCCCCCACCAAAGTTAATACTTTGTAGAGCCACCTTTTGCAGCAATTACAGTTGCAAGTCTCTTGGGGTATGTCTCTATAAAGCTTGGCACATCTAGCCACTGGGATTTTTGCCCATTCTCTAAGGCAAAACTCCTCCAGCTCCTTCAAGTTGGATGATCTTTTTAATCATACCACCAATTCTCAATTGGATTGAGGTCTGGGCTTTGACAAGGCCATTCCAAGATATTTAAATATTTCCCCTTAAACCACTTGAGTGTTGCTTTAGCATTATGCTTAGGGTCATTGTTCTGCTGGAAGGTGAACCTCCTGTCTCAAATCTCTTGAAGACTGAAACAGGTTTCCCTCAAGAATTTCCCTGTATTTAGCGCCATCCATCATTCCTTCAATTCTGACTAGTATCCCAGTCCCTGCCGAAGAAAAACATACCCACAGCATGATGCTGCTACCACCCTGCTTCAATGTGGGGATGATGTTTTTAGGGTGATGAGAAGTGTTGGGTTTGTGTCAGACATAGCGTTTTCCTTGATGGCCTAAAAGCTCCATTTTAGTCACATCTGACCAGAGTACCTTCTTCCATATGTTTGGGGAGTCTCCCACATGCCTTTTGGCGAACACCAAACGCGTTTGCTTATTTTGATCTTTAAGCAATGGCTTTTTTCTGGACACTCTTCTGTAAAGCCCAGCTCTGTGGAGTTTATGGCTTAAAGTGGTCCTATGGACAGATACTCCAATCTCCGCTGTGGAGCTTTGCAGCGCCTTCAGGGTTGTCTTTGGTCTCTTTGCTGCCTCTCTGATTAATGCCCTCCTTGCCTGGTCTGTGAGTTTTGGTGGGTGGCCCTCTCTTGGCAGGTTTGTTGTGGTGCCATATTCTTTCAATTTTTTAATAATGGATTTGATGGTGCTCCGTGAGATGTTCAAAGTTTCTGATATTTTTTTATAACCCAACCCTGATCTGTACTTCTCCACAACTTTGTCCCTGACCTGTTTGGAGAGCTCCTTGGTCTTCATGGTGCCGCTTGCTTGGTGGTGCCCCTTGCTTAGTGGTGTTGCAGACTCTGGGGCCTTTCAGAACAGATGTGTATATATTCTGAGATCATGTGACACTTAGATTGCACACAGGTGCACTTTATTTAACTAATTATGTAACTTCTGAAGGTAATTGGTTGCACCGGATCTTATTTAGGGGCTTCATAGCAAAGGGGGTGAATACATACACGTACCACTTTTCCGTTATTTATTTGTTGAATTTTTTAAACAAGTAGTTTTTTCCCATTTCACTTCACCAATTTTGTGTATGTCCATTACATGAAATCCAAATAAAAATCAATTTAAATTACAGGTTGTAATGCAACAATATATGAAAAATGCCAAGGGGGATGAATAATTTTGCAAGGCACACATAAATACTAGTGTGTATGTTAGCCATTAGTTAGCAGCACGTGCAGAAGGGCTTCAAAAAGGCTCTGCGATCAATAATGGATGTGACCTTTCCTCCACTCCTCCCCCTCATCATCTATCACCTTCCTCCATTACTTCCATTTCTGTCTTATATATCACCCTCACTCGGACCCCTTTCCCCTGTGCTCCTCTTCACCCATCTCTCTGCCCTCCCCCCTCTCTCACCATCCCTTCTTCCTCTACTCCTTCCTGCTCCTATCTCTCTTTCGCTCTCTGTCTCTCCAGTGGTGATGGTGTGCCTTCTGCGCTATGCCCAGGTGATTGAGCACAGCCACCGTTGCTGGATTAACACCAGCGCTCTGGTGTCTGGCTGCACCAACGCTCTAGGACTGGTCATGGTGGGCAACTTCCAGGTGATTCTTCTCACTTCATTACTCTATGTAAAGGCTGATTCCATGGGTGTGTCCAAAATGGTCCCATATCTGTCACTCTTGGCTAGAGCGACAATTACTAAGTGATGGTAGATTATATATTCTATATTTTCCTCATTTGTTATCTCCACTTGGTGATTCCCTGTGTTTTCTAACATGTCTCCATAAGTTAAAAACAAGGGGTATGGGTGGATGTGGGTGGCCATGTGCATAGGATTGGGAGGGTTCAGGGGGACGTCAATGGGATTTGGGTATTCGGAGTGGGTTCACTTGTGCATTAAATGTATGTTTTCAATCACAGTAAAAAATGCATGAATAGATAAATAAGATGTTTCCCTCCTTGGGCAGGTTGACCATGCCAAGTCTCTCCACTACGTTGGCGCGGGCGTGACGTTCCCCGCCGGTCTGCTCTTTGTGTGCCTGCAGTGTGTGCTCACCTACCGGGTGGCCGTCACCGCACTTGACTACTGGATGGCACACGTACGTGTGGCGCTGGCTGCAGGAGCCCTCGTCTCACTGGTCCTCAGTATCCTTCCTGAATCACTGGGATTGGTTAAGGGAAGGGTTGAGCGGCTGGGATTGGATGAGGGAAAGGGGTGGGGGCTGGGCATTAGACTGGTCGTGTTATTGGTCCTGATGGGCTCCACCAGTTAGTAAAAGGTGACTGATAATTTATCCTTAGCGTTATTTAATTTCAATCAGGCACAGTTAAAGATGGAATCCGCAGTAGGGGGAAACGGCGCCACTGGCCGCCCCACCACAGTTCAAATAGTTTTTGTTGCCGAGCTGAGGAGCGTAAAATTGCAGTATATATTGTGCTCTTCCATCACGCAACGATGTCTGAGGGGAATAAACAGTGTTTGTTGTTTGCAGTAACTTCTTTGTTGTTGTATCACAAACGGACAACATTAACATTAAGGATACCAGCGTTAATGTGGGATGTAGTATTGTCATTTCTCTTCTGTAATGAAACCTTGCAATGGCTAGTCTGTGATACCACCAAACAACTAGTAGGCCCCATGTGCTCCATATATATTTGGTAAGTCTAATTCCTTTGAGTGGTCTGTGATAAATAGGCAGATTTATAGTGGCTGTAGGAAAGGAGGGGCTGGGGGTCTGTAAAGGCCAGGGAGGCTGTTGGGGGACGGTTGTTTGGATAGGTAGCTAGGGTTCTGTGGTTGGCTAGCTAATACATATGTGTCTGTACAGGGAGGCTGTTGGGGGAGGGTTGTGAGTGTGACCAGTTGTTGGGCTAGATGGGTAGCTACGGTCATGGCTAGATTCTCCTAACCTGCAAGAGATGGCGCCGAAGAACATGGCTGACGTTTTACATTCTCTCAACCAATTGTGCAATCTTTTTTTTTTTTTTTGCGTTTTGTGTAACTTATTTTTTAACTTATTGTGTACACAATGTTGCTGCTACCATCTCTTATGAATAAAAATAACTTCTGGACATCAGAAAAGCGATTACTCACGCGGACTGGAAGAAATGTTTTCCTTTAACGAGTCCGACGAGAAGATCCACACCTTTTGCATGAAGAAAAGACGCTGGAAAAGGGGACACAGAATGGGGATCCTTCTGAGAATCCGTAGGCAAGCGAGTAAACTCCCAATGCCTTCCATTCTTCTTGCTAACGTGCAATTGTTAGAAAATAAAATTGATGACCTACTATTAAGATTATCCTACCAACGGGACATTAAAAACTGTAACATCATATGTTTCACCGAGACGTGGCTGAACAAAGAAACGGACAATATAGAGCTGGCGGGATTTTCCATGCACCGGCAGAACAGAAACACTACCTCTGGTAAGACGAGGGGTGGGGGGCTGTGTCTTTTTGTCAATAACAGCTGGTGCGCGATGTCTAATGTTAAAGAAGTCTCGAGGTATTGCTCGCCTGAGGTAGAGTACCTTATGATAAGCTGTCGACCACACAATGTACCAAGAGAGTTCTCTGTATTATGTGTAGCCGTCTATTTACCACCAAAAAGCGAATCTGGCACTAAGACCGCTCTCAACCAACTCTATAAGGCCAAAAGCAAAGAAGAAAATGCTCACCCAGAAGCGGCGCTCCTAGTGGCCGGGGACTTTAAAGGCAGGCAAACTTAAATCAGTTTTACAAACATTTTACCAGCATGCCAACTTTACTCCACACACAGAGATGCATAAAAAGCTCTCCCCCGCCCTCCATTTGGCAAATCTGACCACAATTCTATCCTCCTGATTCCTGCTTACAAGCAAAAACTAAAGCAGGAAGTACCAGTGTCTAGCTCAATACGGACGTGGTCAGATGACACGGATGCTACACTACAGGACTGTTTTGGTAGCACAGACTGGAATATGTTCCGGGATTCATCCAATGTCATTGAGGAATACACCACCTCAGTCATCGGCTTCATCAATAAGTGCATCGATGACGTCGTCCCCACAGTGACTCAGAAGCCATGGATTACAGGCAACATCCGCATCGAGCTAAAGGCTAAATCTGCCGCTTTCAAGGAGCGGGAGACTAATCCGGACGCTTATAAGAAATCCCGCTATGCCCTCAGACGAACCATCAAACAAGCAAAGCGTCAATACAGGATTAATATTGAATCCTACTACACCGGCTCTGATGCTCGTCGGATGTGGCAGGGCTTGAAAACTATTACGGACTACAAAGGGAAACTCAGACGCGAGCTGCACAGTGATGCAAGCCTACCAGACGAGCTAAATGTCTTTCATGCTCGCTTCGAGGCAAGCAACACTAAAGCATGCACGAGAGCACCAGCTGTTCTGGATGACTGTGTGAACTGCGTGAACAAAACCTTTAACTTCTTAGTGATCCCTTTGCGCGCCAATCCAGTTAACGGGATTGATTTGACAACACCCAGTGAAATACCAGCGCGCCAAATTCAAAAACAGAAATACTCATAATAATAATTCATACAAGTGTTATACATCGGTTTAAAAATGAACTTCTTGTTAATCCAGCCACAGTGTCAGATTTCAAAAAGGCTTTACGGCGAAAGCAAACCATGCTATTATCTGAGGACAGCGCCCCATCAAACAAACACATGAAAATCATAATTCAACCCACCAGGCACGACACAAAAGTCAGAAATAACGATATAATTCATGCCTTACCTTTGAAGATCTTCTTCTGTTAGCACTCCAATATGTCCATTGAACATCACAAATGGTCCTTTTGTTCGATTAATTCTGTCGTTATATCCCCAAAATGTCAATTTATTTGGCGCGTTTGATTCTGAAAATACACCGGTTCCAACTCGCGGAACATGACCACAAAGTATCTAATAAGTTACCTGTAAACTTGATCCAAACATTTCAAACAACTTTCCTAATCCAACTTTAGGTATTTTTAAACGTAAATAATCGATAAAATTTAAGACGGAATAAACTGTTCAATACCGGACAAAAACAAAGTGGAGCGAGCTTTCAGGTCGTGCGCCCCAACCACAACAGTACACTAGACTCGACCCTCGTTCTGAACAGCTCTACTTATTCATTTCTCAAAGGAAAAACATCAACCAAGAAGTTAAACAGGTCAACATTCACAAAGCCGCTGGGCCAGACGGATTACCCGGACGTGTACTCAAAGCATGCGCGGACCAACTGTCAAGTGTCTTCATTGACATCTTCAACCTCTCCCTGACTGAGTCTGTAATACCTACATGTTTCAAGCAGACCACCATAGTCCATGTGCCCAAGGAAGCGAAGGTAACCTGCCTAAATGATTACCGCCCCGTGGCTCATATCAACAGCATCCTCCCGAACACCCTAGACCCACTCCAATTCGCATACCGCCCCAACAGATCCACAGATGACGCAATCTCAATCGCACTCCACAATGCCCTTTCTCACCTGGACAAAAGGAACACCTATGTGAGAATGCTGTTCATCGACTCCAGCTCAGTGTTCAACACCATAGTGCCCACGAAGCTCATCACTAAGCTAAGGACTCTGGGACTAAACACCTCCCTCTGTAACTGGATCCTGGACTTCCTGACGGGCCGCCCCCCAGGTGGTAAGAGTAGGCAACAATACATCTGCCACGCTGATCCTTAACTTCTCTGGGATAGGTGGCCAAAATCTAGAAAAAATGTAGCACGCCAAATTCAAATATATTACTATAAAAATCAATCTTTCATGAAAACGCACATGAAAGTCACCAAATTAAAGCTAATGTTGTGAATCCAGCCAACATTTCTGATTTCAAAAAGGATTTACGGGGAAAGCACACCAAACAATTATGTTAGCTCAGTTCATAGCCACAGAAAAACAGCCATTTTCCCAGCAAAAGATAATAGTCACAAAAAGCAGAAAAAGAGATAAAATTAATCACTAACCTTTAATGATCTTCATCAGATGACACTCATAGGACATCATGTTACACAATACATTTATGTTTTGTTCGATAATGTGCATATTTTTATCCACAAATCTCGGTTTACATTGGCGCCATGTTCAGAAATGCCTCTAAAATATCCGGAGTAATTGAGAGCCACGTCAAATAACAGAAATACTCATTATAAACTTTGATGAAAGATACATGTTTTACACAGAATTAAAGATACACTTGTTCTTAATGCAACCGCTGTGTCAGATTTTAAAAAAAACTTTACGTAAAAAGCACACCATGCAATAATCTGAGACAGCGCTCAGATTTAACAACATTTCTCCGCCATGTTGGAGTCAACAGAAATACGAAATTACATCATAAATATTCCCTTACCTTTGATTATGTTCATCAGAATGCACTGCCAGGAATCCTAGTTCCACAATAAATCGTTGTTTTGTTCGATAATGTCCATTACTTATGTCCAATTAGCTACTTTTGCTAGCATGTGTAGTACACGTGTCCAAACGCTCGCGCAGATGCAGGCAAACGTTGGACGAAAACTTCAAAAAGTTATATTACAAGTCGAATAAACTGGTCAAACTTAGTAGAGAATCAATCTTCAGGATGTTGTTATCATATATATCCAATAACGTTCCAACCGGAGCATTCCTTCATGTCTGTATAAGTTATGGAACGAAAGGCAATATCATGAGGAAAGCGCGTGAGCAAGAACTGGCAATCTGCCAGACCAATGACTGAAACACCTCCCATCAGGCCCCACATCACACTAGAGGCTTCATTCAGCGTTCTACAGACTGTTGACATCTAGTGGAAGGCGTAAGAAGTGCAAACAGATCCATATATTACAGGGAATTGAATAGGCGATGACTTTAACATCGACCAGTCTCAGAATTCTCACTTCCTGTTTGGATTTTTTCTCAGGTTTTTGCCTGCCATATGAGTTCTGTTATACTCACAGGCATCATTCAAACAGTTTTAGAAACTTCAGAGTGTTTTCTATCCAATAGTAATAATAATAATATGCATATATTAGCATCTGGGACAGAGTAAGAGGCAGTTCACTATGGGCATGCAATTCATCCAAAAGTGAAAATGCTGCCCCCTATATCAAAGAAGTTAACACTGGGGCCCCTCAGGGGTGTGTACTTAGTCCCCTCCTGTATTCCCTGTTCACCCACGACTGCGTGGCCAAACACGACACATTCATTAAGTTTGCTGACGACACAACAGTGGTAGGTCGGATCACCGACAACGATGAGACGGCCTATAGAGAGGAGGTCAGAGAACTGGCAGTGTAGTGCCAGGACATCAACCTCTCCCTCAAGTGAGCAAGACAAAGGAGCTGTTCGTGGACTACAGGAAAAGGCGGGCCGAATAGGCCCCAATTAACATCGACAGGGCTGTAGTGGAGCGGGTCAAGAGTTTCAAGTTCCTTGGTGTCTACATCACCAACGAACTATCATGGTCCAAACATACCAAGACAGTCGTGAAGAGGGCACGACAAAACCTTTTCCCCCTCAGAAGACTGAAAAGATTTGGCATGGGTCCCCAGATCTCAAAAGGTTCTACAGCTGCACCATCGAGAGCATCCTGACCGGTTGCATCACTGCCTGGTATGGCAACTGCTCGGCATCTGACCGTAAGGTGCTACAGAGGGTAGTGCGAACGGCCTAGTTCATCACTGGGGCCAAGCTTCTTGCCATCCAGGACCTATATAATAGGCGGTGTCAGAGGAAAGCCCATAAAATTGTCAGAGACTCCAGTCACCCAAGTTATAGACTGTTTTCTCTGCTACTGCACGGCAAGCGGTACCGGAGCGCCAAGTCTAGGACCAAAAGGCTCCTCAACAGCTTCAATCCCAAAGCCATTAGACTGCTGAACAATTCATAAAAATCGCCACCAGACAATTTACATTGTACACTGCTGCTACTCGCTGTTTGTTTGTTACCTATGCATAGTCAATTCGCCCCCACCTACAGTTGAAGACGGAAGTTTACATACACCTTAGCCAAATACACTTAAACTTAGTATTTCACAATTCCTGACATTTAATCCTTGTAATAATTCCCTGTCTTAGGTCAGTTAGGATCACCACTTTATTTTAAGAATGTGAAATGTCAGAATAATAGTAGAGAGAATGAATTATTTCAGCTTTTATTTATTTCATCACATTCCCAGTTGGTCAGAAGTTTACATACACTCAGTATTTGGTAGCATTGCCTTTAAATTGTTTAACTTGAGTCAAATTTTTTGGGTAGCTCTCCACAAGCTTCCCACAATAAGTTGGGTGAATTTTGGCCCATTCCTCCTGACAGAGCTGGTGTAACTGAGGTTTGTAGGCCTCCTTGCTCGCACACGCTTTTTCAGTTCTGCCCACAACTTTTCTATAGGATTGAGGTCAGGGCTTTGTGATGGCCACTCCAATACCTTGACTTTGTTGTTCTTAAGCCATTTTGCCACAACTTTGGGAGTATGCTTGAGGTCACTGTCCATTTGGAAGACCCATTTGCAACCAAGCTTTAACTTCCTGACTGATGTCTTGAGATGTTGCTTCAATATATACCACATCATTTTCTTTCCTCATGATGCCATCTATTTTGTGAAGTGCACCAGTCCCTCCTGCAGCAAAGCACCCCCACAACATGATGCTGCCACCCCCGTGCTTCACGGTTGGGATGGTGTTCTTTGGCTTGCAAGCCTCCTTCTTTTTCCTCCAAACATACAATGGTCATTATGGCCAAACAGTTCTATTTTTGTTTCATCATACCAGAGGACATTTCTCCAAAAAGTACAATCTTTGTCCCCATGTGCAGTTGCAAACCGTAATCTGGCTTTTTATGGCGGTTTTGGAGTAGTGGCTTCTGCCTCGCTGAGCGGCCTTTCAGGTTATGTCGATATAGGACTCGTTTTACTGTGGCTATAGATACTTTTGTACCGGTTGCCTCCAGCATCTTCACATGGTCCTTTTCTGTTGTTCTGGGATTGATTTGCACTTTTCGCACCAAAGTACGTTCATCTCTAGGAGACAGAACTCGTCTCCTTTTGAGCGGTATGACGGCTGCGTGGTCCCATGGTGTTTATACTTGCGTACTATTGTTTGTACAGATGAACGTAGATGAACGTGAGGTCTTGGCTGATTTCTTTAGATTTTCCCATGATGTCAAGCAAAGAGGCACTGAGTTTGAAGGTAGGCCTTGAAATTCATCCACAGGTACACTTCCAATTGACTCAAATTATGTCAATTAGCCTATCAGAAGCTTCTAAATCCATGACATCGTTTTCTGGAATTTTCCATGCTGTTTAAAGGCACAGTCAACATAGTGTATATAAACCTCTGACCCACTGGAATTGTGATACAGTGAAATAATCTGTCTGTAAACAATTGCTGGAAAAATGACTTGTGTCATGCACAAATTAGATGTCCAAACCGACTTGCCAAAACTATAGTTTGTTAACAAGAAATTTGTTTAGTGGTTGAAAAACGAGTTTTAATGACTCCAACCTAAGTGTATGTAAACGTCCGACTTCAACTGTACATGTACAGACTACCTCAACTAGCCTGCACACTGACTCTGTACCGGTGCCCCCTTTGTATAGCCTCGTTATTCTTATTGTGTTACTTTTTATTCTAACTTTTTATTTTAGCCTACTTGGTAAATATTTTCTTCTTGAACTGCACTGTTGATTAAGGGCTTGTAAGTAAGCATTTCACGGTCAAGTCTACACTTGTTGTATTCAGCGCTTGTGGCAAATAATGTTTGATTTGATGTTAATTCTCCTAACCTTCTACAAAAAGTCAAATCTGATGTTAATTTGACAAAAGCTGTATCCCTTCTAGCCATTACCAGTAGCTTCAAGCTAGGGTTCTTAAAACATGATGACTGTCCTCAGAATTGTGAGAAGTTCTCAGGGACAAGGCTGATCTTCCTCCTGCTGGAACTAAGTAGGGGTGAAGACTAAGAACAGATGTTTTCCTATCTGCCTGGCAGGCTCAGCCATACTCTGAAGCTCTCATTAACATATTAATGGATGAAGAAGCATATTGATATATCCCTGCCTAAATATTTCCACAGCAGCAGTACTGCACTCTGTGAACCGTGCACTCATTAATGACCATAGCATATGTTGCGTCCCAAATGGGATCCTATTCCCTTTAAAGTAGTGCACTATATAGGGAATCGAGTGCCATTTGGGACGTAACCATAGATTTCTTAATGTTGCCCTTCCTCCTCCATCAATGTGGTTGTTGCTTCTCCTTAACCGTTTTTCCCCAGGTGGTATTTTCTTCATCCACGAGAGCTTTGTCCTCCAGCATGCGGCGGCCATCTGCGAGTGGGTCTTCACCGTGGACATCCTGGTCTTTTATGGCACTTTCACCTATGAGTTTGGCACAGTCACCAACGACACCATGATGGTCGGCCTGCAGCAGACCCACCACCACTCGGGGGTCATGATGGGTGGCGCGGCCGGGGCCATGACGCTGGGCATGGGAGCCAAGGGCCTCAAGTCCCCTGGAGGAAGTAGCACATCCACCCATCTTAACTGCACCCCTGAGAGTATAGCCATGTTGTAGCTTTGTGGGGATCACAGGAGGTCACCACGCTGCTGCAGAGGGGAATCACCACACAGGCAGCAGAAGTTAGGGCTCAGTGATAGTACTGGCCGCCAGGGGAAGGAGAAAAGACAAGACATTGAAAATCACAAGATATGATTGACACACCGGGTCGGTATTGCTGTATTGGCTTTTCGTGTTGTAATAAGCCGTCCATTTCTCCACTACGGTCTAATTTTCTTTGCTTCATCAGCAGGAAGGAAGACTTACAGGAAGGATAAATATGTGGGATGATGATGTTCTGAGTGTTTCCAAGATGACAGCTGGCACATGGGCCTCCCAGCACACTGACCCGATGATACCTTTTTTCTTTCTTAAAGATCAGTGTTTGACCGGTCACTGAGGCTTTTGCCAGTGTTCATCCTTGTCATGTCGGGATGGCAGACACAAACGGTTTCTTTTATATTCTATTTTTTTTGTGGCACATTTTACAGACTTCCTCTACCTGGTGAATGAGAGAGTAGAGTACGTTGTTGGATTGATCAGACTTGGTTTGAGTTTTTCTTTTGTGTATACTCTGCCAATGTTAAAGCATCGTAGTAAAAACTATTGAATGTTTGAGAAGTGGAACTATTTATAGTATACTGTTATGTACATGACAGGTTGTATGCACACGCCTTTTTACTTATCAAATCAAGTATAAATGAACTGTAAAACGATTTGTGAACTCAGAAACATAATTTGATGAGACAATTTACACATTCTGTGCACAACATCTGCCCAATATCTCGAATAGCTGCCTCAAGGGCAAGTGATATAAACAACTTTATTTTTTAAATATTGTTTAAAATGATATCTCTGTATGTTTAGTTATTCCCTAGATAACATTTTATAGATGTATGAAATTCTATACATCTAGATGACATGATATGAGCATAGAATGCTCACACAAACCTGCTGGTCTGTTCTGCCCCTCTGTTACTGGGGCAACCTCTGCGTCTCAATCACTCTTGCTTGATTTGTTTTATATTTCCCATGTTGCCACTGAATTTCCCTCACCTGTTAGCCACTGGTAACATGGCTTATTGTGTTGTTTTTATGAGGTCACCTTATTGTTTTCCATCTTTGTTGGTGAAATAATGGCCATTTTATCTGCCAAAGTAAAGTACACTACAGAGTATGTGTTTGAAGCCTTGCTTTGGAGAGTTTTGAACACATTACTCTTTGTTATGTCATAGTACAACATGTAATTAAATACATGGTTATAAATATGTCAACCGATAGGCTACGATCCATTTTAAAAGGTGCAAATATGAGTAATTGAACAACAGCTGTCTTATCTGAAAAAAATACAGGGGTATCTACTATTTGGATTCCAGGCTGGTTCCTTGGAAGCCTTATTTGGAGACTGTGGGCAACACAATCTCTGTAAGAAACGTCTCGTCAAAGCCTGTCATTAATGTTCTGAGTGAGATACTGTGTTGAGAACAGTGCTCGTATTTATAAAGCATCTCAGAGTAGGAGTCCTCTTTAGTCCCCCCACGTCCATGTAACCTTGTTCATTATGATAAAAGTGATTCAGCACTCCTACTCTGAGATGCTTTATGAATACAGGCCCAGTTGTATCGACAGTAGGGACTAAAGAGGATGATGCCTATATAGACCTTGATCGTTTCTTGATAATGACAATTGCCTGATGTGTGTCAACAGGTTGTGAGTATTGTTGAAATCCTTTCTGTCGTGCCTCTGATGTGGAAATGCATGAGGACATTTGTCGTTTAGAGTTGAGATGCTGCATGCATGTACTGTGTGGGCGACGGGGTGCAAAATTGTTAGACTGAAATAGATGTGTATGAGGATATGACAACCATGACTTATGAATGACTTATTCAATTGTCTTTCTCATTGCCAAACATCTATAACTGAAATGGTACAGAATAAACCTCTCAACATTGTGACTGACAACCAACCAAATATACCCCAGGTGAGAGTCACCAGGAAACAAATGTATTTCTTTAACCAACCAGCGCCACCTTGAGGCCAATGATTGTCTCCACGTGGAGAAATCAAATGCAAGTCAGGAGTTTGTATGCTATGCTTTCTCTCTCTCTGTCTCTTTAGTAGGCCCCAGGGGCGGACTTTGCTATGTTGAAGGGGTTTCAATTAATTGAAACTGTCCCCAGCTGCCCATGGGAACCCCACTGACTGTTATTTAACAACTTTATATGGCCTATATATTCTGTGAAATAAATCTTTTCAATTGTGGGATAATAATCATATACGGTCATTTTCCATGGAAAAATGTCAATTTAAGTCCGCCCCTGGTTGGCACTTTTAAGATTAGTGATCTATGATATCATCACTTCCACAGTATTCTCTATTGGGTCATTGTGTTCCTGGTAGAGTATATATTAAACTGTACAGTACAGCCACTGGATGGTTTTTCAGCCAACAAAACTATTTTAAACCGTGTTTTATAGTTTTCTTCATGTCAGCTACCTCTGTGATTGCGAGTGGACTTGATGTTATTCCAGAGAAGATGCATAGATTGTATTTCCTATTCCTATAGCTGGAAAAGATGAGAATCTACACTGGAATTTGATGGGTTGGCTCTGTTGCTATAAAACAGGCCACACAGAAAATACAAGAAAATGAAAGCACACTGGTGGTTTCTGATGCAAAAATTCTGTAGCTCCTGTGTATGTTCACTTTGTTCGATCTTTTGGCATTTTCCCCCTTATCCCGTACCAGCCAAAAAGTTTTTTCAAATATTTCATTTCAAATAACCTTATTTTCTGATGTATTTCACCACACTGTAATTTAGTATCAAGGTTAGACTTCAACAGGCAGCTTTGATGAAAATGTACCTACATGGGATTGGAACTATTCTGTGTAAACATTTGTGTTCTCTTACAGTGGACATGGCCAAAACATGACAAAATGGCATTTCTATACATGATTGTTTTTGTTTAAAAAAAATAAAAAATAGATTCCTGCACTCTTTCAAGACGTGAGAGAATAACAATTCCAGTAGCAGAAGACAGCCTGTATGTTAAATGATGTCTTGAAATCTAAATAACAGCAATGCACATCAAATGTCTTGAAAGATGTAATAGTCATTTTATAATTTTTGAAAACTATGTAAAACGGATGGTATGGGAGGGAAGTCGATTACCCCCTTCTGTAAATGTGTGATGTATCTATCATTTAGCTATTTTTCTTGTGTCAGATTTATATTCAAATATTAAATAAAATTGATGAATTATAAGCAAATTCTTTGCTCTTCGTATTGTTTATTCGTGGGCAGAAGATGGGTAAATCATGTTTTATTACACAAGCTGAAGGTTTGTTTCGACATGACTGATCTGGGATGAGTCTCAGCTGTATCCCCTCAGAGAAGGGAGTAGACTGGCTTGGCAGACATTAGCCTACCCGCTAAAATTATATTTCCTCAATATTGCATAAATCAACATTAGGCCTACCTTTGAGCCCAGAACATCAACTTCTCTCTTCCGCTCCTCTGCTCTAGCCTTTTGAAACCACACTAACTGCAATGTGAGATATTGCAAGATTACTATAATTAAACGTATCATGTGCTCTCTACAAGCCAGACCTTCGTTGTAGAGAGAGAAATATGGCAGAACAATTATTACTGCCTTGAAATAGTGCCTGTTCAGTACTGTCCAAATTTCACAGCAACTGTTTATTTTAAGGACTCACAGGACTCAGCAGTTGGGGGTTATTTTGTCATATGCCAACTGAGATACACATTGACATGAAGCACAAACCAGTTATGTCAGCCAGACCAACAACTGAATGCTATACATGCTTTATAACCACCCATTGGACTTAGTCTGTGTGTTAACAATGCTGGGTCATTCAACAATCTATTTAGTATTTGAGGAAATGCGATTGAGTTGACCTGAGAAAAACTACAGTTGTGAGATTGGTCTTTAATCTACAATGCCTTTAGAAATTATTAACACCCCTTTACTTTTTCCTAATTTTGTTGTGTTATAGCCTGAATTAAAAATTGTTTAAATTGAGATTTTATGTCACTGATCTACACACAATACCCCATAATGTCAAAGTGGAATTTTGTTTGTAGAATGTTTTTTTAATTAATACAAAATATAAAGCTGAAATGTCTTGAGTGAATAAGTATTCGACCCCTTTGTTATGGCAAGCCTATATAAGTTCAGGAGTAAAATGTGCTAAACAAATCGCATAATATTTAGCATGGACTCGTGTTCAATAATAGTGGTTAACACACATTTTTTATGATTACCCCATCTCTGTACCTCACACATACAGATAATTGTAAGGTCCCTCAATCGAGTAGTGAATTTCAAGCACAGATTAAACCACAAAGACCAGAGAGGTTTTTCAATGCCTCGCAAAGAAGGGCCCCGATTGTTAGGTGTAAAAATATCTTTTTGAGCATGATGACGTTATTAATTAGTCTTTGGATGGTGTATCAATACACAGAGTCACTACAAAGATACAGGCGTTCTTCTTAACACAGTTGCCGGAGAGGAAGGAAAATGCTCAGGGATTTTACCATGAGTCCAATGGTGATTTTAAAACAGTTACAGAGTTTAATGGTTGTGATATGAGAAAACTGAGGATGGATCAACAACATTGTAGTTATGCCAGAATACTAACCTAAATGATATATTTTTTCATTTTACTAGGCAAGTCAGTTATGAACAAATTCTTAATTTTACAATGATGACCTACCCCGGCCAAACCCTCCCCTAACCCGACGACACTGGGCCAATTGTGTGCCACTCGATGGGATAAAGTGAAAAGATGCCTGTACAGAATAAAAATATTCCAAAACATGTATCATGATTGCTATCAAGGCACTTAAATAATACTGCAAAAAATGTGGGATTTTTAAAAACTTTTTGTCCCAAATACAAAGCGTTATGTTTAGGGCAAATCCAACACATCACTGAGTGCCACTCTTCATATTTTCAAGTATCGTGGTGGCTGCATCATGTTATGGGTATGCTTGTCATTGGGAAGGACTAGGGAGTTTTTTTTTAAATAAAAAGAAACAGAATACAGCTATAAGCACAGGCCAAATTCTAGAGGAAAACCTGTTTCAGTCTGCTTTCCAACAGACACTGGGAGATGAATTCACCTTTAAAGCAGGACAATAACCTATTAAACAAGGCCACATCTATACTGGAGTTGCTTAACAAGATGATATTCAATGTTCTTGAGTGGCATAGTTACAGTTTTGACATAGTTTGGCTTGAAAATCTATGGCAAAACTTGAAAATGGCTGTCTAGCAATGATCAACAAATCAACTTAATGGGAAAGAATAATGGGAAAATATTGTACAATCCAAGCATGCAAGCTCTTTCTTTGAGACGTTGAGGCTCTTTGAGACCCTAAAATACTTACAGCTGTAATCACAACCAAAGGTGCTTCTACAAAGAATTGACTCAAGGGTGATTACTTAAGTAAATTAGATATTTCTGTATTTCATTTTTAATACATTTGCTACATTTTCTGAAAAACATGTTTACACTTCGTCATTATGGGGTATTGTGTGTATATGTATTTTTATATGTAATCTATTTTGAATTCAAGCTGTAACAGAAAAAAATGTGGAATAAGTCAAGGGATATGAATAGACTATGTTCACAGGTTTTTTTCTGAGTGGTGTTCATTGAACTTTCTTCAATATCCTATACCAGGGTAGGGAGTTACTGCTGGTGCCAAAGCAATCAACACTATAAACAGATTGTTTTTAAAATCTGACAAATGTGAGGCCAGCAAAACATATGCCATTTAAAAATCTGCTTTGGTCATTATATTGCATCTTGGGGGGAAAGGAAAAGGAAGAGACATGGTATGACATGTTAACGCAGGGAATGTAGAGAGAGTTCAAACTGACTGAACTGCCTCAGTATTCCTTTCATATTGTATAATGATCATCCATCATTTATATCTGTATCAAAAAACAGGTCTTTGTACAATTGACTGTATATATGTAACGGTCGTCGAAGTCGTTCTCCTCCTCAGACGAGGAGGAGCATGGATTGGACCAACACGCAGCGAGGTAGGTAGACATAATGATTTATTATAACAAGACAAACTACCAAAACACTTGAATAAACTATAAAACAACAAACGACGTTAAACAGACCTGCACATGAGAACTACATAAAACGAAGAACGCACGAACAGGAAAAATGAATGAACGAACGAGACAGTACCGTGTGGTGCAACAAAACACAGACACAGCGACAATCACCCACAAACAAACAGTGAGAACAGCCTACCTTAATATGGTTCTCAATCAGAGGAAACGTCAAACACCTGCCTCTAATTGAGAACCATATCAGGCAACACATTTAACCCAACATAGAAACACATAACATAGAATGCCCACCCCAACTCACGCCCTGACCAACTAAACACATACAAAAACAACAGAAAATAGGTCAGGAACGTGACAATATAAAACTGACATATTTACAATACACACGATAAAACATAATAGCTAAACAATATTTTTTGCAGCTTTTGTCAATTGTCAATTCTATTGCGACCCAATGCAATAAATGTGAAATAAGCAATAAGTGTGCTCTGAGCCACTATGTGTACATGGCTACATGTAGATACTCCAGTCTATGTTCCCTCTGTTTTCTCTTATCCTTTAACAGGTTTAGTAACAGCCTGACGCTGACCATTTCTGTGTCCCAAATCAGCCAAATGGCACCCTATTCCCTATACAGTTTTGACCAGGGCCCATAGGACACTAAATAGGAAAGAGGGTGTCATTTGGGACACATCCAAAGTCTCAATTCTAAATGGGACAAGCATTATGATTATGATTTCCCATGCCAGAGTTCCACACACACCTTGTCCGTCTTAAACTCCTCATACTCTGGATTGTCGGTTGGTAGCTCGAGTCGGCATAGCGGACAAGAATTGGCCTGTAAAGATACACAGCAAAGGTTAGGATTCTCCAAGGGTTATATATTGTTCAGGTAAATAGTAAATTCACATCATAATCGACAGAATTGATCCGTGTGTGTGTGTCGATTCAGTGGCCAGGCCCTCACCTTCCTTAACCAGGGCAGGATACAACTAGAGTGAAAGAGGTGTTTGCAGGGCATCTCCCGCACTGTCTCCTGCTCCTCAAACTCCAGCAAACACACAGGACACTTCAGCCCTTTGCTGGATGATGGGAGAGAGGGAGTCCAATCACAGACAATAGACTACACTTACAGACTACATTGGTTGTCGTGCGAGCAATTATAATGAATTCCACTGAATTTTTTTAAATAATCAAATATTTTTTAGCGGGGTGGATCAGCTTTAACATTGCAAATAGATTGCTTCTTCTATGAATGTAATATTCTGAATCATTTCCAAACCCACATATTTAAAAAAAAAAATATATATATTATTTTAAATATATATATTTAAAATGTTGATATTTAATGCAGGGCCGACAGACAAGTTCCTTACTTTCTCCCCCTTCCACTTGCCTCTTCCATTTTTGCGGTAATGCTGCAATTAGTTGGTTGTAATTTTGGATAGAGCAGACATTTCCATATATTTTTGTTAGCTGCATGTGTGACATAACTCCACCAGTCCTATATATGATATAACTTACCAAGATTACACTGTACATTTTTTTTACAACCCATTTGTATATTTGAGTTAAACCATAATATATGTTGTAATATTTGTTGTGACTTTTCTGATGGATTGATCCGAAATTGCAACCGACTTTCTATGGCTTGTTTTAAAAACAGCAATATTTTGGAGAGGATATCATTTTCAAATAACCGAAAGTAAGAGGTTGTAATCTGAATAAAGGGAAAAAGGCCATTCTTGAACACGGGTTGAGCCATTCTTACTAATCTGCTAGAGAACTCATTTGGATGTAAGTATAGCTTTTGTATGACTGAAGCCTTTAGTGAGAGGTCTAATGCTATAATATTTAATAATTTCTGCCCTCCAAATTCATATACATTATATAAATAGGCCCATTTAATTTTGTCTGGTTTGCCATGCCAAATAGACTGGAATATGTTTTGCTCATATCATTTAAAAAACAAGTAATTAGGTGTAGGCAGGGCCATAAGCAAATAAGTAAACTGGGATATAAATAAAGAGTTAATCAGGGTGATTTTTTTTCACAATAGACAACTATTTTCCACTCCATGGTAGCCAGATATGATCTATTTTCGCTAACTTTCTATAAAAAT
The DNA here is from genome assembly GCF_029448725.1 of Salvelinus fontinalis. Taxonomy (NCBI): domain Eukaryota; kingdom Metazoa; phylum Chordata; class Actinopteri; order Salmoniformes; family Salmonidae; genus Salvelinus; species Salvelinus fontinalis. Next base: position 39,194,263 of record NC_074668.1, read on the forward strand.
GTATTGTAGTAAGATAATTTCTTTCTTTCGGAATATAAATACTGAGTTTGTCCACCATTTTATTGGTAATGTACACAGTAATGTAACAGTTGAATTTGTTTGTGATCCAATACCTAACACTTATCATCATTTGGTTGTAATCCAAAGAGGTTAGAAAAAGTATCTAGATCCTCTATGAGCCTATGGAGGGATCCAAATTGTTGATTTAAAATAAAACATGAATCATCTGCGTACAATGACACCTTTGTTTTAAGCCCTAGATTTCTAGCCCCTTGATATTATTGTTGTATCTGATTTGAATAGCTAACATTTCGATGGCCATAATAAATAGATATGCCGATAGTGGACAACCTTGTTTTACTCCTTTTGACAGTTTAATACTTTCTGAGAAGTAGCCAACTGAAATGTATTACCACATAGGAGAACACATTATTGTTGTCTCATTTTTGAAGAGACAGTAGCCTATAATTCCCAAAGGTTGTTCACCGCTAAAGAGGGTAGTTTATGCAGGCAGCAGGATTCACCTGCTTGCTCTGGGGATATGACAACCACAGGTAAGGTTTGGACTGCTGTTTTAGCAGCTGGGGAAGGAAGATGCTGGTCCCAGTCTGATAGGTGAAATGCTCCTGAGTCAATGTCCAGGCCCTGCATCAAAGACCTACACAGAGGTCAACAGGCATTCAGTGGCAGTGATGCAAAATACAGACTGGATTGTGTTTTGCCAGAAGATACAGACCCTACACATGTATACACTGCACTATGGGTCGGAACACAATCATGGTTACATTAAGACACTGTGCAGCTGGCGCGAGATATGTGTCGGAAAACTTACCTCAATGCAGGGATGGGATGTGCCACTATACTCTGAATGTAACCTTTATCCACACTGTTCCATCAGGAAGATTGAAATACTTCTAGTTTTCCTGGAAAAGTGCCCTTTTCGTCCACATTCAAGCCAATAACATTAACCACTGCAGCCATTTTGGAATGTTAGTGTCAGCCAATCAGCCCATTTGTTGTTCTAGGTGATGTGCCATTCGATAATGGCTGCTGTGGCTCCTGCTAGCTAGCACGAAAAGGGCAATTTTCCAGGAAAACTAGCAGTATTTCAATCTTCTCATTGGAGCAGTGTGGATAAAGGTCAAATTTGGGGTACAATGGCATATCCCATCACTGCATAGAAGTACGTTTTCTGACCCATATCTTGCGCATTCTCCACTGGTGTCTTCTTATTAATGTACCCATGATTGAGTTCTGACCCCAGTGTAGATCATTGTAAACAAGCGTAGGGTCGGTATCTTCTGGCAAGATTGTGTTGTGTCTCCCTTGAGCTGGCAGCTAGCTAGCTAGCTAGCTAGATTATTTTATTCTCACCTGGCCAGCTCTGGTAGTGCATTCTGGCGGTACTGTTCTTCAGGATTCGTTGGTTCACAGTCATGTTCATCAAAGTAAATAGCCATCTTCTGTTTACAAATCTGTGGAACATCAAACTACTGTATTTTCCTTAGTTAGCGACATTAGCTAGCTACTAGCTAGGCATGAAACTAAGCGCATTTGACTAATTTTGACCTGGCTAAAACGAGATTTAGCAGAATTACACTCAAAGCACAAGTTACCTTCCCATTTTCAGTTGATTCAATAATGTTAGCTAACTAGTTAACGTTACACATTTAGCTAGATATAGTGGCTAGTTAGCTAACCCCTATGCTGCTCAATCACTCTTTTATTGAGCTGTTTTAGCCAAATTCTTGAATACAAAGACACGACAGTGAATATACTGTGCTATACTGAGAAATCTAATTAAAGTTATACAAAAGTTGGCTTATATTACCTGTGTTTTGGCATAACCTGAAACATGCAGCAACTAGCCAGCTAGCTACACCCAAAGATATTTGACCAAGGTAAAGTTGGTTTTATATTCACACATTCGAACATTCAACAGACATTCAACAGACATTCAACAGACATTCAACAGACATTCAACAGACATTCAACAGACATTCAACAGACATTTGCCAAAAGCCATTTCAATTGTAAAAAAATCAATAACTAATTCATTGATTGTCACATACCATTTTATTTATAATATATGATTTATTCTATAAATGTCTAGCATACTTTTACAACCTTTGTTTTGAATTTAAAAAATCCAGTTTTGATTTTATGGAAATACATAACATCTTTAAAATGCAATTTAAAGATGTATAAATCAATAACTAATTCACAGTTTGTCACAGAATCATCAAACTAGATATGATTTATTCTATAAATGTGTATCATATTTTTACAACCTTTGTTTTGAATACAAATTCCAGTTTTGATTTGTTATAAATACATAAAATTTATAAGATGCCGTTAAAAGCGGTATAAATCATATGTATGGGAGGGGTTTAGGATAACAAGATATGGTACAGGGTTGGTTTGGGATTTTTATTGATAGTAGTTGAAATAGGGGTTTGGTTATCGAGGACTGATCCAGTTTGCAGCTGTTAACCTGTCAGCTCTCTTTCTCTCTGTCTTTCACTCTCTGTCTATTTAACTTGTCAGCAGCTCTCTCTCTCTGTAATACAAAGTCACTTTATGATGTGTAAATTTGTCACGCCCTGGCCTTAGTTATCTTTGTTCTCTTTATTATTTTGGTTAGGTCAGGGTGTGACGAGGGTGGTTTGTGTGTTTTTGTCTCATCTAGGGTGTTTGTACTGTCTAGGTTTTTTTTGTAGAGCTATGGGGTTGTGTTCATTATAGGTGTTTATGTAAGTCTATGGTTGCCTAGATTGGTTCTCAATTAGAGGCAGGTGTTTATCGTTGTCTCTGATTGGGAACCTTATTTAGGCAGCCATGTTCTTTGGGTATTTTGTGGGTGTTTGTGCCACACGGGACTGTTACGGTTTGTTCACGTTTATTGTTTTGTATTGGTGTTCATAGTTCAGTTTTCTAAATTAAAACATGGATACCTACCACGCTGCGTATTGGTCCGATCCTTGTTACACCTCTTCAGAGGAAGAAGAGGAAGACAGCCGTGACAAAATTGTATATGTAAATTCACTCAATATGGGGCTACTTCATGATAACTTTCGTAACCCCGTCAAATGCTTTTTATGTACATTGCATTGGACCCCTTGACTTCCTCATTTTGTTTTGTAAAAGCCTTATTCTAAAATGGATCAAATAAAACATGTTCCTCAATCTACACACAATACCCTATAATGAAAAAGTGAAAACAGGTTTTTAGAATTTTGGGGAAATTTATTACAAATAAAAAAACAAATACCTTATTTACATAAGTATTCAGACCCTTCGCTATGAGACTCGAAATTGAGCTCAGGTGTATCCTGTTTCCATTGATCATTCTTGAGATGTTTGTACAACTTGATTGGAGTCCACCTGTGGTAAATTCAATTGATTGGACATGATTTGTAAAGGCACGCACCTGTCTATATATGGTCCCAATGTTGACAGTGCATGTCAGAGCAAAAACCAAGCCACAAGGTCGAAGGAATTGAGTTCCGAGACAGGATTGTGTCGAGGCACACATCTGGGGAAGGGTACCAAAACATTTCTGCAGCATTGAAGGTCCCCAAGAACACAGTGGCCTCCATCATTCTTAAATGGAAGACATTTTGAACCACCTAGACTCTTCCTAGAGCTGGCCAAACTGAGCAATTGGAATTGGGGTCAGGGAGTTGACCAAGATCCCGATTGCCACTCTGACAGAGCTCCAGAGTTCCTGTGTGGGGATGAGAGAAGGACAATCATCTCTGCAGCACTCCACCAATCAGGCCTTTATGGTAGAGTGGCCATACAGAAGCCACTCCTCAGTAAAAGGCGCATAACAGCCCGCTTGGAGTTTGCCAAAAGGCAACTAGAGGACTCTCAGACCATGAGAAACAAGATTCTCTGGTCTGATGAAACAAAGATTGAACTCTTTGGCCTGAATGCCAAGTGTCACGCCTGGAGGAAACCTGGCACCATCCCTACGGTGAAGCATGGTGGTGGCAGCATCATGCTGTGGGGATGTTTTTCAGCGACAGGGACTGGGAGATGAACGGACCAAAGTACAGAGAGATCCTTGATGAAAACCTGCTCCAGAGTGCTCAGGACCTCAGACTGGGGCGAAGATTCAACTTCCAACAGGACAGCGACCCTAAGCACACAGCCAAGACAACACAGGACTGGCTTTGGTACAAGTCTGAATGTCCTTGAGTGGCCCAACGAGAGCCCAGACTTGAACCCGATCAAACATTTCTGGAGAACTGAAAATATCTGTGCAGGAAAGCTCCCCATCCAACCTGACAGAGCTTGAGAGGATCTGCAAAGAAGAATGGGAGAAACTCCCCAAATGCAGGTGTGCCAAGCTTGTAGTGTCATACCCAAGAAGACTCGACGCTGTAATCGCTGCCAAAGGTGCTTCAACAAAGTACTGAGGAAAGGGTCTGAATACTTATGTAAATGTAATATTTCAGTTTTTTATTTTTAATACATTTGCAAAAATGTCTAAACCTGTTTTTGCTTTGTCATTATGGGGTATTGTGTGCAGATTGAAGAGGGAAAAATACAATTAAATCCATTATAAAATAAGGCTATAACATAACAAAATGTGGAAAAAGTCAAGGGGTCTGAATACTTTCCGAATGCATTGTACAAACTCAATCAAAATGCTCCACAGAGATAACTTAAAAATTTATTTTTTATTTTACAAATTGTGCACTACAGTTTAACATGTATTTGAGATGGTAATAGCTCAAGGGTAAAAAAAACAATTGGGAAAGGAAAGTCAGTAACAAATAGGGTAATCTCATCCACCAGCCGGCTAACAATTGAGCATGGGGATGCGGTTACAAATAGAGAGGACACCAAAATGACAAACTCATATGTTAAGAAGATAAGTGAAGACATGATGCAATTTCTCTGCAGCGGTTTTTGATACTGTACACATTGCTTACCTGTAGGCTAATGAATGACACATGTAACATAAATACTCACACTGCATTGCCCACAGAAACAAGCTGTCCTCAAACACAAGTGTTTTGTATATAAATAAAATTAAGTTCCTTTTCTTATGTTTCTTTTGCCCAGAAAAAAGGGAAGAATGACATGAAATGACTTACTCATAAAATGTCATGGCAATTATAATTTTGTGATGTCCCTTTTACAGCTTACATGGAATACTGAAAAAAAAAAGGATACACAATTCATCCAACATACCCAAAGGCACAATATTTTTGATTTGAATTGACCAAACATTCACATATACCAAATCCTATGGTAAGGCTGAAGCATGTCTGAGTATGAATGTGAAACTAGTGAGCCTGACCAACTACAGCCAGTTGAAGGCGATACTGAATTGGGAAGCAGCTGAGCTAGTGATGGTACCATTTCATTCAACGATCTACACACTGAGCACGGAGCCTAAAATGCCTCTAAAAAGAAACAATATCACAGATTAAAAAGTTAAGAAAAGCCAACCCACAAAACCTATATTGGGCTCAGGTGGAAAGCATGTTTTTGCTATCATCATACAAACTCCTTGTTGCTCAATGTCATGCCAAATGTTTGGTCCCAGATCTGGGACCAGGTTAATAAACCTATATATTCATCTACATCCACTATTCTTGTCTGATTGACTCCTTATTTCCCGGGGAGGCCTCGCTTGCCCCTGTCTCCATCTCCATCTTCCATCTTAATTTCCTCCATGGCCTTTGCTCTGACAGACAGTCGATGGTCCTAAGGCCCTGAGGTGGGCTGCTCTACAGCAGTGGAGCTGTTGTTTGAGCTGAGGCCGTCAGATCTAAACACTGACCATAAAACAATCACAATGATGATGGCTGCCACGACAACCCCTATACCGGTCAGCAACACTTTCATTTTCATGTGTTCCCACCACTTCTGTTGTTTAACTTTTCCAGCAGACTTTGAGAAAGCCTTACTCTGAAAACACATAATTATAAGATGTTAATATCAAGATAGTAGGATGGTAATACCAAGACTATGCATCTATATCTGTCAGAATATGGGGGAGGGGGGGGATCTGCTTTATCCGTGCAATTGAGGTTATGGTGCATTGTACAAATTTTAAAATCCAGAAAGAACTATTCTGTCATGAAACTTGCCATTTCTTGACAATTTGCTAGACAGAAGCCTTTAGTTACATTGCACTCTACTTTCCCAATGATCTTCCAATGAATCGAGACTGGTGTTTTAGTTTTTCTTGACACTTCTGTTTTATTTTTCCCAGTAACCCAGTCAGCCAGCCAGTCCTCAGAGAACTATGGCTGTGTCCCATGTGGGCTCTAGTCAAGAGTAGTGCACTATATAGGGAATAATGTGCTATTTGGGATGCAACCCAGTCAGCCACCTAGCGAGTCCTCAGAGAACTATGTGGTTGTTGTGATGTAAGCCTGGCTGGGGAGAAATGTGGGAAAGCTGTGACCTGGTTGGTTGACTCCAGGATGGACCAGGACGGACATGCACCCTGTGGCACATCCTGGACACCCCTCTCTCTATACCGAGGGAGACTAGTGGGTTTAATTCATCTTACAACAATAGGAAATACCTTTCTAAAAATATCACCTTAAACCACAACCAGGATGTAAATTGTACAGTATTTCCCCTCTCCAATTCCACCTAAAGTGTATTTATAAACACCAATATGACATTTCCTGGCTATTCCCAGGACTTGTTTTGAACCATGGAACATTGGAAAACACTTTCATGAGACACCAAAGCTGGAGAATCCAAAGGAGAACCCTATTGTGCTATTTGTGTATGATAGCATTGGAATCATCAAAGTAAGACCTTCAAAGTCAGTGTCTTCATATTACGAATGCTTTGTTTTAAGTCATGATTTGGTTCCATTAAAGACATCTATTATTAAATCTAGGGTACATCCCAAATGGCACCTTATTCCCGATATAGTGCCCATTTTTGACCAGAGCTCTCTGAGAATAGGGCTCCATTTGGGACACACCCATAAACTTCAATCACCTTCTCCAGAAGTTCATCGGCCCTGTTCTCCAGTTCTCCCAGCTTGCCTGACCTCTCGTCAGCTTTGTTGAGATTATCTAGCATGATCACCTTCACCTCTTCCACCTCCTTCTGGGCCTGCTGCAGGCGGTTCTTCCCATTCTGCTGAACACACAACAAACAGTTTGGGGTTAATGGAAGATAAATCATGGAACCACTTCCGATTTGGTGTATATTTCATTAATGGTTTATTTGAATAGGGGTTGGTTTGAACCTATTGATTGACACAATGATTGAACAATCATCATAAGCACCATAGTGTGTGTACATATGTAGGATCTTAACTTGAGCTAGTTTCCTACAGCAGGAAAATAATCCTGCAGCAACAGTAAATGTGAATAATTATGTGGATTATAATTCATGGACATTTTTGTAGAGATTGAAATTCCTTTCACGAGAAATGCATCAAAGTGGAAATTATAAACTTTAGAAGCCTTTTTAAACCTCAAATAAACTAAATGTTTTAAATTTCCTGCGTTGCAGGAAGGTTATCCTGCAAAAGGGTGATCAAATTAAGATAATTACAACTGTATCTCACACATTTTTCTTTATAGATTTGTCCCTATCTTTGTGTCACCATGTTAAAGGTAATATTTTGTATTTCTTATGTTGTGTAACCTATGCAATGGTTAACAATAGTGCATTGTTAACACAGTAACATTAATCATTAGTCATATTGGCTGAGAGATTACGTTTCCATAGAGCAAACAAGACAGAACAGGAATATGACAGCCAACAACTGAAGTGGGGCAGGTTTTCCTGGACATCTGGATTACTCTTTTTTCTGTAACCTCGGAGTCTGTCTGGAGGAACATGGCAGCACCCTACAGCTCTCCAAACAAATAAACCACTTTAGCCTGGGGCAACGAAGGTTGAACAACCCACTGTGACAATGACACTCTTGGAGGCCACCAAGAGTTATAAGTTAGTTATAAGTTAGTAGATAAACTTATAGTTTATCTACTACAAACTATAAGGGCCGAATCCTAACTGAGATGTGCACACTTAGATCATGTATTGATATCAACAGAAGACGCAAATCTCAAGTTACTAAAAACGTAAACAGGATATTTAATAATAGGTTGTGCAGAGCTTGATTTATATCCTGATGGGACTGTCCTTGACCTTTTGCCCTCTGAGCCGGACAGGGAAGTGAGTGATTCAGGAGTCAAGGATGCTGAGTGCTCTACACTAAAGCTCAGACACACCGGTAGGATTGTCAAACGTTTTCCCGCCGACAGTACTTAGCACTTCTGAACAGAATGTAGGCAGTCAATCTCTTTTGTGTTCACACAGCAGAGACCTTGACATCGTTAGCCACTCAGCCTTGTTAAAATACTCAAACCAGACGGTGGCAGTAGCATTGTTTGGCAATGCATGTCTGTGTGTGTTGCTTAGTTTATGGTCTAGATTCCAATGTTAGCTAGCTAGCTAATATTGCTATGTTGTAAAAAGCCATTGTTGAAACATTCCAGATGGCTATAGCTAGATAACGACCTAGCAAGATAACAAAGAAACAATTCAATTCCCTCTCCATAATCCCAAACTGTCAGTGCCAGCCCATAACCAAATGTTTAGCTAGCTAACATTAGCATATCCATTGTGATTTAAATATAATGTCAATACTAGCTAGAGTGGTTAGCTAGCTTTGAGGAAGTATTTAGGTTTGTGTGCATTGCGGATTTATATTTATATTATATTTTTTATTTATATTGGAGAAGCAGTTACTGCCTATCTTCATACTGTACTGTCTTTGGTACCACTTTTGTTCTAGCAAGAGAAGGAATGGCCTCCCACTGTGCGTACTTTTCATGCAGGAAACCAAGAGACTGAACAAAACAAGTGCAATCTCAGCGACTCTGATGATTTCATATTTCACTGTCATTACTTCTTCGACACCCTTTCATACACACAAACATAGTGGGATATGACGAGGTTAGAACACTAGTTCAGTGCCCTCGTAGTGACAAGTTAGGACTAGCTGTTATAAGTTACCGGTCAATGCATCATGAGTTATACAAGCTTTAGTAAAGGCTGCATTTCTTTCCCATTTATATTCGCTATTACAGCTGTCATATGGTGAATAAAACTACATCTGGATTGCTGTAGTTAAATTGGACTGAGACATAAAGTTTGAGGATATGCATGGCACTGATTTAGTTCGCACCACCAGTTAAGTTTTAATAGCTGAACAATAGTCTGTTTAAAAATCAACTGGGGACAAAGTCTTCACACAGGAACTGCTGCCCCTTCCAGGAAATAGGACATTTTAAGTCTTATTACATACAGCCGGGAAGAACTAATGGATATAAGAGCAAAGTCAACTTACCAACATTACGACTAAGAATACGACTTTCCCGAAGCGGATCCTCTGTTCGGACCACCACCCAGGACAATGGATCTAATCCCAGTAAACGACCCAAAACAGACAAAACTGTCGCCGCAGAAAGGGCAGACGGAGCGGCCTCCTGGTCAGGCTCCATAGACGTGCACATCGCTCACCGCTCCAGAGTATACTACTCGCCAATGTCCAGTCTCTAAACAACAAGGTAGACGAAATTCGAGCAAGGGTTGTCTTCCAGAGAGACATCAGAGATTGTATCATTCTCTGTTTCACAGAAACATGGCTCTCTCGGGATATGTTGTCAGAATCGGTTCAGCCACCCGGCTTCTCCATGCATCGCGCCTACAGAGATAAACACCTCTCTGGGAAGAAGAAGGGCGAGGGTGTATGCTTTATGATTAACGACTCATGGCGTAATCATAACAACATACAGGAACTCAAGTCCTTCTGCTTACCCGACCTAGAATTCCTTACAATCAAATGCCGGCCATTTTACCTACCAAGAGAATTCTCGTCAGTTATTGTCACAGCTGTGTACAATCCCCCTCAAGCAGACACCAAGACAGCCCTCAAGGAACTTCACTGGACTCTATGTAAACTGGAAACTATATATCCGGAGGCTGCATTTATTGTAGCTGGGGGTTTTAACAAAGCAAATTTGAGAACAAGGCTACCTAAATTCTATCAGCATATTGATTGCACGACACGCAGGGCTAATACTCTTGATCACTGCTACTCTAACTTCCCGCGATGCATACAAAGCCCTCCCCTGCCTTCCCTTCGGCAAATCCGACCATGACACCATCTTGCTCGTTCCGTCTTATAGGCAGAAACTCAACCAGGATGTACCAGTGACGAGAACCATTCAACGCTGGTCTGACCAATTGGAAGCCACGCTTCAAGATTGTTTTGATCACGCGGACTGGAATATGTTCCGATCAGCCTCAGAGAACAACATTGACCTATACGCTGACTCGATGAGTGTGTTTATAAAGAAGTGCATTGGAGATGTTGTACCCTCTGTGACTATTAAAACCTACCCTAACCAAAAACCGTGGATGGATGGCGGCATTCGCTCAAAACTGAAAGCGCGATCCACAGCATTTAACCATGGAAATAGGTCTGGAAATATGGCTGAATATTAACAGTGTAGTTATTCCCTCCGCAAAGCAATCAAACAAGCGAAATTCCAGTACAGGGACAAGGTGGAGTCGCAATTCAACGGCTCAGAGACGAGACGTATGTGGCAGGGTTTACAGGAAATCCCAAAAACAGCCACGTCACGGACACTGACGTCACACTTCCAGACAAACTAAACACCTTCTTTGACCGCTTTGAGGATAATACAGTGCCACTGTCGCGGCTCGCTAACAAAGACTGCGCCCCCCCCCCCCCCCCTTCTCCGTGGCTGACGTGAGTAAAACATTTAAACTTCTTAACTCTCTCAAGGCTGCTGGCACAGACGGCATCCATTGCCGCGTCCTCAGAGCATGCGCAGACCAGCTGGCTGGTGTGTTTACGGACATATTCAATCGCTCCCTATCCCAGTCTGTTGTCCCTACATGCTTCAAGATGGCCACCATTGTTCCTATACCCAAGAAGGCAAAGATAACTGAACTAAATGACTACCGCCCCATAGCACTCACTTCTGTCATCATGAAGTGCTTTGAGAAGCTGGTCAAGGATCATATCACCGCCACTTTACCGGCCACCCTAGACCCACTTCAGTTTGCATACCGCACCAACAGGTCCACAGATGACGCAATCGCCATCACACTGCATACTACCCTATCCCATCTGTTCAAAAATAATACCTATGTAAGAATGCTCTTCATTGACTAGAGCTCAAGCTCATCATCAAGCTGGAGGCCCTGGATCTCAACCCCGCCCTGTGCAACTGGGTCTTGGACTTTCTGACGGTCCGCCCCCAGGTGGTGAAGGTAGGAAACAACATCTCTGCTTTGCTGACCCTCAACACTGGGGCCCCTCCTGTACTCCCTGTTCACCCACGACTGCGTGGCCATGCACTCCTCTACCTCAATCATCAAGTTTGCAGACGACCCAATGGTAGTGGACTTGATCCCCAACAACGACGAGACAGCCTACAGGGAGGAAGTGAGGGCACTTGGAGTGTGGTGGCTTGTCACCAAAAGCACTCACAAACATTTACAGATGCACAATCGAGAGCATCCTGTCGGGCTGTATCACAGCCTGGTACGGCAACAGCACCGCCCTCAACCGCAAAGCTCTCCAGAGGGTGGTGCGGTCTGCACAACGCATCACCGGGGGCAAACTACCTGCCCTCCATGACACCTACAGCACCAGATGTCACAGGAAGGCCAAAAAGATCATCAAGGACAACAACCACCCGAGCCACTGCCTGTTCACACCACTATCATCCAGAAGGCGAGGTCAGTACAGGTGCATCAAAGCTGGGACCGAGAGATTGAAAAACAGCTTCATTCCTCAAGGCCATCAGACTGCTAAATAGCGATCACTAACTCAGAGAGGCTGCTGCCTACATTGAGACCAAATCACTGGACACTTTAATAAATGGATCACTAGTCACTTTAAACAATGCCACTTTAAATAATTATAAATCATTCCAGGTGAAGCTGGTTGAGAGAATGCCAAGAGTGAATGGAATGAAATAACACATATGGAATCATGTAGTATCCAAAAAAGTGTTAAACAAATCAAAATATATTTTATATTTGAGAATCTTCAAATAGCCAACCTTTGCCTTGATGACAGCTTTGCACACTCTTGGCATTCTCTCAACCAGCTTCACCTGGAATGATTTTCCAACCGTCTTGAAGGACTTCCCACATATGCTGAGCACTTGTTGGATGCTTTTCCTTCACTCTGCGGTCCGACTCATCCCAAACCATCTCAATTTGGTTGAGGTCGGAGGATTGTGGAGGCCAGGTTAACTGATGCAGCACTCCGTCACTCTCCTTCTTGGTAAAATAGCCCTTACACAGCCTGGAGGTGTGTTGGGTCATTGTCCTGTTGAAAAACAAATGATAGTCCCACTAAGCCCAAACCAGATGGGATGGCTTATCGCTGCAGAATTCTGTGGTAGCCATGCTGGTTAAATGTGCCTTGAATTCTAAATAAATCACAGACAGTGTCATCAGCAAAGCACCCCCACACCATAATACCTCCTCCTCCATGCTTTATGGTGGGAACCCCACATGCGAAGATCATCCGTTCACCCAGACTGCATCTCACAAAGACACAGCGGTTGGAACCAAAAATCTCAAATTTGGACTTCAGACCAAAGGACAAATTTCCACCGGTCTAATGTCCATTGCTCGTGTTTCTTGGCCCAAGCAAGTCTCTTCTTCTTATTGGTGTCCTTTAGTAGTGGTTTCTTTGCAGCAATTTGACAATGAAGGCCTGATACACAGTCTACTCTGAACAGTTGATGTTGAGATGTCTGTTACTTGAACTCTGTGAAGCATTATTTGGGCTGGTAACTCGTATGAATTTATCCTCTGCAGCAGAGGTAACTCTGGGTCTTCCATTCCTGTGGCGGTCCTCATGAGAGCCAGTTTCATCATAGCACTTGATGGTTTTTGTGACTGCACTTTTAACAAGGCACACCTGTTAATTGAAATGCATTCCATGTGACTACCTCATGAAGCTGGTTGAGAGAATGCCAAGAGTGTGCAAAGCTGTCATCAAGGCAAAGGGTGGCTACTTTGAAGAATATAAAATATATTTTTGGTTACTACATGATTCCATATGTGTTAATTCATAGTTTTGATGTCTTCACTATTATTATACAACGTAGAAAATAGTACAAATAAAGAAAAACACTTGAATGAGTAGGTGTTCTAAAACTTTTGACCGGTAATGTATATCCATTGATTCTTGAAGAATGTAACTTATAAATGCCTCATGAGCTTAGTTCAACTGTCACACTCCATGAGAAACCAAAATATAAGTTTGGTTTTCTCCAATGTTTGTAAACATTGTAAATGTAAACAAACACTGTATAGCCTCATAACATGGTTAAAACATACATTTTCATATCATGGATGGTCAGTCATTGCATCTACAGCTCTGTCTATTAATCTGAGAGTGGCTACATTTCTCCAGGCCCATCCCTCAGCTTTTTACCAAAACAAAGGCGGGGTGGCAGTTTTGTTATTGTTTCATCTGCATATTATCAAGATATTAAAGTGTCACCAACAAAAAGGTAAACAATAGGCCTATAGCAAATGCAGAATATGGCATACATTATCACATGTAAACAGCACTTTTCAATATGGCTCAAAGCATGCCATTCCATGAGTGCAGCATTATTTTTCAATTCAAATCAATGAGCCCAATCAGTCCGCCATGACAACAAAATCATAAACAACAGAGTAGGGCTGGTGGCTAATAAGTCCTTGATTTTGGGGTTATGCTCAGGTGAAACAATTTGGCTAATCTATATTTCCATAATTCCAAGTCCTGTTCTTGAAGATCAAGGGGTATACATTTTTTTGGAATGACTGGAATTCTGATAGACTTTGGTTTTTATTAATGTAAAGATATAACTTATAACTTAATCGTTTTATTATATGAAGTAGAAGGCGATGGGTTAGAAGAAGCCTAAATAACCAACCCATAAAGTAAAATTAACATCCATATATGGCCAGCTATGTAAATTTCAACAAGTTAAGTTACCGATTACAATTTTGGACATGTAACTAGTAACTGTAACGGATTACATTTAGAAAGTAACCTACCCAACCCTGTCTGTATGAAATAATCTATTTGCATGAATTTGTTTGAATTCTGTATGATCTCTCATAAGTCAAATCCAAATAAAATAAAAACTATAAAAGGGAATATTTTAAAGTAAAGGTAACTGTATCACACGATGTAGGTTACATAACAGTCAAATTCAATGTAGGAAAACGGTCTAACGCAATTCAAAGCCAGGCTGTAGCCTAATGTAGGCTATACACATACAGTGATAAAGGAACGCTTCTTACAGGTCTGTGCAATATTGAGGTTAATAAACTAAATTATGAATACATAAACATATATAAATATAGTATTCCTTAATCCTTTATTTGTAAAAAAAATCATAGAAACTTACCATTGCTTTCACGTTACTATCTCTATTCCCGTCGTAAACTGTCACTGAACACAATGCATTGCGTCTTGGCATAAACTTTTGTGTTCAAACAAATGTTGTCTTTATCCAAGATGATTTTCCGATATCACAAACTTGTATTTTAACCTTATCTCATTTGCAGTTGGCTACAGTTCGTTGCAATCTTTGTTTTAGTCGACATTCTTTATATTTCCTGATCTACTCTCTCCCACTTTCACTGAAGTCTGCTGGTCGGGTCGGGTGACACCCACCCCTTTTCTGGAAGTCAGCAGAACAGACACTGTGACGTCGCGGCCGTAATGTCACTGAATTTAAATGCTGGTCCGTAATATTAGATGCGTGATCATACTACACAAGTGAAAGGGCAAAACCTTACACCTTCCCTATCATTTGAAAATCTACAGATTTTACAGGCTTTTGACGAGTGTTATAAAGCCTTCATTATATATTCATATTCAGCCGTTGCCTTTTACTTTCACCTAGGCTTTAAAGTATTACTTAAGTCATTTTTTGGTCATCCCTACTGCCTCTGATCTGGCAGAATCACTAAACACAAATGCTTTGTTTGTGAATTAATGTCAGAGTGTTGTACTGTGCCCCTGGATCTCCGTAAATAATAATAAAAAAATAAAAAAATTGTGCTGTCTGGTTTGCATAAAATATTGAATATTGAATATTACTTTTACTTTTGATAGTTAAGTTCATTTTAGCAATTCCATTTACTTTTGATACTTAATTATACTTAAAACCAAATACTTTTAGACTTTTACTCAAGTAGTATTTTACTGGATGACTTTCACTTTTACTTGAGTCATTTTCTATTAAGGTATCTTTACTTTTACTCAATTATGACTTTGAGTACTTTTTCCACCACTGCTACTATGACAGTAGCTAGTCTAATGAGTGGGCTATATGACCATGGTTTGCCTTTTGATCAAGCATCAAACACATTAGTAGAGGGGATTGAAAACAAAAACTGCATTTTATGATAATTTGGCCAACATTCAACAGGCTCCAAAACTCAAACAATGGGTCCTTGTCTGTGTTCACTGTCAGCAACGGTCAGTAGCGTGGCTCTGAAACAATTTAGTTATGGGCTACCAACTTCCATCCCAAATTCCTTGTGCTTCTAGTGTACACCCTGTTCTGTTAATACTGTATTTCAATTCTAGTTTAACTCACAGCCTTAGTCTGTATTAATTCAGTTATAATACATAATAAATAACGCTCACCATAAGAGTTACAGTTGATGTAAACCCACATTCCACTTATGACAACTGACATAGCACAGTCATAATATGAAACTTTCATGCAGGACATCTAGGAAAGGAAGGGAGGAGTGGGGTGAGAGAGCACAAACCCCACTTACAAAATAAATCAGGATATTGAAAGTGAAGTAACACATGTGAGAGGAAGTAAAACTTTTCTCACAGTTAAAAAACTTAAAAATATATATTCCATTTGGTAGGGAATTCACAAGTTTTCAGTAGGAAAATAGAGTCTGAGTAATTTGATCACTGAGCTGAATGCACATTCTTACATTATTTCATCATTACAACTATTTCCATCAAGGTTTTGTGACATGAAACTAGAACAGAAACATGCATGTGAACGGAAACCACACTTTTTGTCTGAGTGCACTGTGTACCTGTATGCTTAGTATGTTTGTAATTAAGGTCATGCAGAAATATCTGTTGTCCTCCATCTTACCAATATGACATTAAACCAACCAACACTAACGTCATGTTTTCATACATTTTCATTAACTGTCCTTCAACTGTAATAAAGAAATCATAAATGGGTTACCTGGGAAGGCAGGATTTTCTCTTTATCGCCATCATCTGTCAACATTGACTTAATGATAAACATGAATAAGAAGTAAGCTATAACCCTGGTTGCCTGCCTTGGCTTTATCAGAGCATACTAGAGCTGTGGCCAGTGTTGGGGCCCTTAATTGTGTATGGGGGCAGGGATGGACTGGGACCACAAATCAGCTAACACATTGCCCATTTTTTTCCCTTGAAGCCCCTATATTAGGCAAATAATGATCATTCTGCACAAAACCCCCAATTTAGAACGGTCCACTGGGTTAAAGATGGACAGGCCCATCCGGCATTTACCCAAACTGCCCTATGGCCAATCCATTTCTGTATGGGGGCAGATGACAGCAACCATGTGAGGCTGTGTCAGGTCGTGTGGTACTAACCAGACTCTCTCAGGCCTGGTTAACAATGGGTCACGTCTGGGTCCGTTCCACACCAACACAAAGAACATATTCAGTCCACTTGGCCCTCCCTCCTTATCATTATGTAATATGGAGGAATGAGGACTCACATCCACATGACTTCCAATCAGAATCCGGACAGAATGCCTAGACACCATTTCCTGTCCAGTATAAATGGGCTCTTTTAGTTTCTTACATTGGAATCTGTTGTTTCAGGAACACATGACTGGTCATAAGGATTGCAAATGTAAATGTAAAATGTCATGTGAGAAGTACCTTGGTAATATAAGATATATTATATATAAGATATAATATATTTTTCATGCTTTGTTAAAAACAATCACATTCATTATTTGGGATAAACCAGAACTACTCTACTCTGTTTACTGTTTACCATATATCCTGATTCCTAGTCACCTTACCCATATACATTTACCTTATATACCTTAACCCCTATACCACAGGAGGTTGGTGGCACCTTCATTGGGGAGGGCGGGCTGGTGGTAATGGCTGGAGCAGAATCAGTGGAATAGTATCAAATACATCAAACACACGGTTTCCATATATTTGATGCCATTCCATTTGCGCTGTTCCAGCCATTATTATGAGCCATCCTCCCCTCAGCAGCCTCCACTGCCCTATACATATCTACCTCTATCGATCCAGTATCCCTTCCAATTAGTGGAAAAAATATCAGAATGGGATTGCCCGTGTTAACGCAGCCTAAGGAGATCAGATCCAAACAACCTGGACCCCCTTCCCGTCTGTGAGATCTGTGCTGTGAGATATCACACATGGATGGAGATTTAGGGATGTCCTTGAGGTCTTTGCATGGCGAGTAAAAATTGCAAGATGTTAACACTGTTTACGCCCACTGTAAAACCTAATATACAGTCCAAGTAAATACTGTTAATGGTTCCAAAGATATTAAATATTAGATTAAAACTCTGGGAACCTTGACTGCTCTGGTAATGGCTCAACTGTTCTTTTCTGTTGATTCAAGATAACACCTTCACAAAGTAAACACTTAATCAAGACTCCCCCCCCCCCCCCCCCCCCCCTTTAGCTCATTGAGAGATCCCGGCAGTTAGAACACAGTAAAAACAACCTAAGGGTTATCCCCATGATCCTTTGAGCAACTATACCGACCTCTTTGTGTTAGTGTACTGTGTCTCCCTCTTGTGACTTTATGATCAAGCAAATATAATTTGAGACAATAGGAAAGAACAAAACAAAATCACTGCGTAAGGTAATACTATTTATTATATAACTAATCAGAAACAACATGATTGAACTGGCCCAATTTCCCAATACATCCTACTGGTCTAAAATATCATTATATCTCTGGCCCGGAGCCCCACGGCTACACATATCTGACCTTTATGATCGGACTGTAGCAAGGCACATTATGGTGGCAGCCTTATAAAAAAACATATATTTGTATATTTATATATAACATATATGTGCTCATACTTTTAACTAAGGGATTAAGGCAAAATTGTATTTCAATAATTTCCCATTATAAAAGTGTCAGGCATTTTCTAAGTATGTAGACACTTTTTAATCCAAGCATGTCATATCATACTCCTTCATTGGTATTGTTGATTAAAAATAACATTAATACAGTAATATGTAAAACAAAAGATGTTCAGAAGGGATGACAAATAGCCTTAAATGAACCTCAATGTTACACTACTTGGATGGTTTACAAATGTACTAACAGGTGAAAAAACTAAACATGAACTATATACACGCATGGGAGTTAACCCGTTGACCTCTCCAAAGCTCAGATGGTATTGCACCATTGGAGTGGGCAGTGGGATAAGTTCAAAGGCAAAAGTAGCTAAAGAATACATGTAGCAAAAGCTACTCTGCAATTTATCATTTTAATGGAGTCAAGATTACATTATCAGAATTAATACATTTTGGGGGAATTAAGACTAAAGTGGGCAAAGAAATAAAGGGGAAGAAATAGGTAAGCAATTACTGAATTACAGTACATTACAATTGAAAGATAGTGTCTTCCTAAAACAAGGCAGTAACTAAGCCATGTCATGACAGCAGTCATAGGAGCTTTAGACATTAGTTTAGACCAGCAGGGGAGTTGTTAGCTGTTCAATCATCCCTCTCTCACAGCAGCTTGACTGGAGTTAGCCAGGGTTTCCAAGACCTGGGTACATGGAACATGATAACAAGCATAGGTTCCAGAGACAAGAGTTCCAGCAGGTTATGTATGATGGAGTATCAGAAGGTCATGGATAGAGGTGTAAAGACTGTTCACTTCTCCAGAGTCTCCCACCATTCTCTCTCTTTCCCTCTCAGTTCCCAACAACCTATGTCTCGTCTGTGGCCTCCGATGCTTCCTTTAACTGTAACATTGCAAGTCAGAAAATCTGTTCTCCCATCTTTCAAAACAAAAACACTGTGACAGCCGTTCTAGTAACCAGCTTAGCTAAAAACCCATTCAAATACGGTGGAAAAAGTGAGAAAAGACTAACTATACAAACAATTTAAAATAAATATCAGCAACAATGACCACGACAAACACACATCTCTACAGCACAAATCTTTTCATATCTCCCATGTTCACCCATTCAAATCTGTCCTGACCTTTGACCTCTTGGAGGCTTAACTCCTTACCCCTGACTGTGTGTGGATCACATTACATACCCTCAAAACACCAAATGGATAGAAACCATAAATGCCAGCATGAATTTAGGACTGTGTCACAAATAACATTATATAGGCTACAATGACAATATCTACCCCTTAATTAGTACTTTGGTATTCCCTGAAAAACATTTGCGGCACAGCATTAACAGAGAGAGCAGGGGAGTTAGTCGTTTTTTTTCTTCAAATGAACCATATGGTGTTTGAATGGCCAAAGACTGGTTAGACGGAGGGTGTGAAGCTGTACAAGAGTTAAGACAGTGATGTATTTAAGAAAAAGGGAGAAAATGTGCAAATAAGTTAGGGTTATTCATAAAAGCCAACATGCATCATTTCAAAGTGATGACGCATTGTTGAACTGTAGAGTCAACAGTAGCTATTGATCATGAGCCAAGTTGGTCTCGAAGTTGGGCTTCTCTTGAAAGAAATTGCTCGGGTGGTAAGTAAGCTAACAAGTATGTGAGTGTGTATGTGCGTGTGTGTGATGTACTGTAAATGTGTGTCTCCGCCATGGGGGGTTATTGCGCTTTCGTGGGTGTGGGAAGAGGGGGAGCAGGCGAGGTAGTAGGGATGACTCCAGTGGCGAGCAGTACGATGATGAGGATTATGACCAGGACGATGACCACTATCACCACCCACAGCTTCATGTTCTTCCACCAGTAGGAACGAGCCACCTTCTGAGACGTGTGCTTGAAGTTCTGAGCCTGAGGGAGAGATGGGATGCTATTAGAAATATGCTAACAAAAATCATACCATTTGCATTGTTTTGCAGTAACCAATGCTTTGCAAACTGTGTGTGTGTATAATGCATTTTGTTTTACTGTAAAGTGTATTGCGAATTTTAAATGCAAGTTTGATTTGATTTAATTAGATTTAAACTGAAGTACACTACACAAACCCAAACTGTGGGTCACAAACTCTTCAAGTCCACAGACTACTTTAAATACAATTATGGATACCAAATTTGGATTAACTATGAAATCAAATTAAAAAACAGTAGAAGAGCACACAAGAGGGGAAGAACAGTGTTGTTGGACTGACCCCAGCCTGCAGGTCCTCTGACTTGCCCATCAGGTCGTCCAGCCTCTCACCCCGGGCCAGGATCCGGTCCACGTTCTGGGTCATTATGTCCTTCACCCCATCCACCTGAGATTGCAGGGTCTTCACCTTGTCCTGCTCCACCACCTCACCCTGCTCCTGGAGAAAAACAGAGACAGACAGTGATAGAACATGAGAGAAAGAAAGTAATAGAACACGAGAGAGAGAGAGAGAGAGAGAGAGCATGAGAGAGAGAGAGAGAGAGAGAAAGGTCAATGAGGATAATACGCTTCCGTACATGTTTTCGGAAACTGGTGATATCTGCGTGAGTTATTTTGTATTCTCTCACAAAAGCTTTATCAAAAATCTATTTACAACAGTAGGCAGGGGACCCTGTGCAGCAGTTTTACACCTGTATGTACTGTATCTTTAGGTCATATCTACAAGTCATAACTGCCTTTTAATGACGACGTAAGACCTGAACACAAAAACAGGTGTAATCATTGGTCCAAAAAGTTTTGCAACAGCATACGTTTACTCCAAACGGAGAACGTTTTGCAACGAAAACGAGAGTTTCCATTGGACAAATTCAGGTAGGTCCCTCCCCGCTTCTTTCCATTTGCTTCAGTTTGGAATACACCCAACGATCCAAGTCAGAATCAGGAACATATGTATCTTTCAACTAGGCCTATTTTATTGCCAGGAGGCGTACATGAAAGAAAGGCCCCTGTAACTGTTCATCACTCCCCATGTTTTTTTATTTGCATAGTAGATTGTGCATATGTAATTTTCGTTCATATTTCAGACAGCTTGTGTGTGAACTTCGACACCTTGAAGTGTAAAAGATGCTATAAGATGTTGCTGTAAGCCGTTGAAGTGTTATGCCAATACTATATGTATGTGACAGAAAGGGGGGGGGGGGGGGTGTGTGTGTGTTGCACATTTTTTCCAAACCCAGTGAGCCCTCTGCCTCACAAACACAGGAATCTCTTCTTTCTTTCTTTCCACTCGGTGAGTCTCCTCGCTCTCTCCTTCACAACCTGCTCTCTCCCGGCACAGGAATCTGCCTGCATGAGGCATACTGAATGGCAGACTGCTATCAAATGACAAGTCCCACTGAGAGCAAAACATTACATACTGACGAACAAAGGAAGTTCACTGATGTTAGAGAGACTAGTAGGCTACATACAGTATTACACAGAATCTTACTCAAATATACTTGAGAAGCAAGCCCTTTTGAAGCTCGTTGAACATCTCATTCCAAAATCATGAGCATTAATATGGAGTTGGTCCCCCTTTGCTGCTATAACAGCCTCCACTCTTCTGGGAAGGCTTTCCACTAGACGTTGGAGCATTGGTGCGGGGGCTTGCTTCCATTCAACCACAAGAGCATTATAAAGGTCGGACACTGATGTTGGGCAATTAGGCCTGGCTCGCAGTCGGCGTTCCAATTCATCCCAAAGGTGTTCGATGGGGTTGAGGTCAGGGCTCTGTGTAGGCCAGTCAAGTTATTCCACTCCAATCTCAACAAACCATTTCTGTATAGAGTTCCCTTTGTGCACAGGGGTATTGTCATGCTGAAACAGGAAAGGGCTTTCCCCAAACTGTTACCATAAAAGTTGGAAGCACAGAATCGTCTAGAATGTCACTGTATGCTGTAGCGTTAAGATTTACCTTCACTGGAACTAAGGGGCCAAGTCCGAACCATGAAAAACAGCCCCAGACCATTATTCCACCTCCACCAAATGTAAAATTTGGCACTATGCAGTCGGGCAAGCAGCGTTCACCTGGGATCTGCCAAACCCAGATTTGTCCATTGGACTGCCAGATGGTGAAGTGTGATTCATCACTCCAGAGAACTTGTTTCCACTGCTCCAGAGTCCAATTGCGGCGAGCTTTACACCACTCCAGCCGACGCTTGGCATTGCACATGGTGATCTTAGGCTTGTGTGCAGCTGTTCGGTCATGGAAAACCAGTTCATAAAACTGCCGACGGACAGTTCTTGTGCCGACGTTGCTTCCAGAGACAGTTTGGAACTAGGTAGTGAGTGTTGCAACCAAGAACAGATGGTTTTCACACGCATCAGCACTCGGCGGTCCCGTTCTGTGAACTTGTGTGGCCTACCACTTCGCGGCTGAGCCGTTGTTGCTCCTAGACGTTTCCACTTCACATAACAGCACTTACAATTGACCGGTGCAGCTCTAGCAGGGCAGAAATTGTTGGAAAGGTGGCATCCTATGACGGTGCCACATTGAACATCACTGAGCTCTTCAGTAAGGCCATTCTACTGCCAATGTTTGTCTGTGGAGATTGCATGGCAGTGTGCTCGATTTTATACACCTGCCAGCAACGGGTGTGGCTGAAATACCCGAATCCACTGATTTTAAGTGGTGTCCAGATACTTTTGAATATATAGTGCATGTCTGTCGGCTCTGATAGAGAAAGTACATCCAACAGATAATCCCTTCGCTAACATAAATGAGGAAATTATTGAGATGAATTATGGATCTTAGGTCAGTAAATAAGTGCCAGTCTGTGCTATCATGCCAAACATGTTTGACAATTACAGCAACAAACAGATCTGGGACCAGGGCAAGCTATAGATAATAATTATGTTTGACAGCAAACTAGGTCCTGTTTCCTTTCTCAGATAACCTTCACTAAATGAATCCCAGTCTGGTCAGAGGTTGCCATCAAATCATAGTCAATCTGTTTCAGAGTAGCTCATGTGTACATGAACCTGAACGAACAGTTGTTCATCTGGGATAACTACTGTGAATTAAGAATAAATTACTTTTTGTGTGAGAGTATAGGCTTGAACAGGGCTGAAGAATGTTCTGTTCCATTTAACCTCTATCATAGATTGCTCTAAAATGTACTTCTAAATGCCAGGTCATTTCCCTAACATGTTGGTCAGTGACATTGTAGCCTATCAGGTTTTAATTTCCCAACCATCACTAAGTATTCTGTTTTATTTTGTTCTAAAATACATCTCAGGGACGTTGTGGATTTATGGAGCTACTGTAAGACATTGATGTTGAGCCTATCGAGTGGTCCGTCTACAATGTACCCTTCACGACTATGCAGCCCTGGCAACTAACACAGTAAAAGTACCTACCAACCTGCCAGCTTCCTAAACTCCGGCCTAGATTAGACCGCTTGACTTTTCCCACATTTTGTTAGGTTACAGCCTTATTCTAAAATATATGAAATAGTCCCCCCCCTAATTAATCTACACACACAATACCCCAAAAGCAAAAACAGGTTGACATTTTAGCAAATATATATAAAATAAAAAAAACTGAAATATCACATTTACATACGTATTCAGACCCTTTACTCAGTACTTTGTTGAAGCACCTTTGGCAGTGATTACAGCATTGAGTCATCTTGGGTATCTCCCAGTCCCTGCCACTGAAAAACATCCCCACAGCATGATGCTGCCACCAGTATGCTTCACAGTAGGGATGGTGCCATGTTTCCTCCAGACATGCCGCTTAACATTCAGGCCAAAGAGTTCAATCTTGGTTTAATCAGACCAGAGAATCTTATTTCTCATTGTCTGAGAGTCCTTTAGGTGCCCTTAGGAAACTCCAAGCAGGCTGTCATGTGCCTTTTACTCAGGAGTGGCTTCCGTCTGGCCACTCTACCATAAAGGCCTGATTGGTGGAGTGCTGCAGAGATAGTTGTCCTTCTGGAAGGTTCTCCCATCTCCACAGAGGAACTCTGGAGCTCTGTCAGAGTGACCCTCGGGTTCTTGGCCATCTCCCTGACCAAAGCCCTTCTTCCCTTATTGCTCAGTTTGGCCGGGCGGCCAGCTGTAGGAAGAGTCTTGGTGGTTCCAAACTTCTTCCATTTCTGAATGCTAGAGGCCACTGTGTTCTTGGGGACCTTCAATGCTGCAGAAATGTTTTGGTACCCTTCCCCAGATCTGTGCCTCGACACAATTCAGACCCGGAGCTCTACGGGCAATTCCTTCAATCTCGTGGCTTGGTTTTTGCTCTGACATGCACTGTCAACTGTGGAAACTTATATAGACAGGTGTGTGTCTTTCCAAATCATGTCCAATCAATTAAATTGACCACAGGTGGAATCCAATCAAGTTGTAGAAACATCTCAAGGATGATCAATGGAAAGAAGATGCACCTTAGCTCAATTTCTAGTCTCATAGCAAAGGGTCTGAATACTTATGTAAATAAGGTATTTCTGTTTTTTATTTTAAATTGATTTGCAAACATTTCAAAAAACCTGTTTTCACTGTCATTATGGGGTATTGTGTGTAGATTTTAGAATAAGGCTATAATGTTACAACCATCAAGCGCTATGGCTCTCATGAGGACTGTCACAGGAAAGGAAGACCCAAAGTTACTGCTGCTGCAGAGGATAAGGTCATTAGAGTTAACTACACCTCAGATTGCAGCCCAAATAAATGTTCAAAGAGTTAAAGTAACAGACATCTCAAAATTAACTGTTCAGAGGAGACTGTGTGAATCAGGCCTTCATGGTCGAATTGCTGCAAAGAAACCACTACTAAAGGACACCAATAATAAGAAGAGACTTGTTTGGGCCAAGAAACACAAGCAATGGACATTAGACTTGTGGAAATCTGTCTTTGGTCTGATGAGTCCAAATATGAGATTTTTGGTTCCAACCGCTGTGTCTTTGTGAGACGCAGAGTAGATGAACGGATGATCTCCGCCTGTGTGGTTCCCACCGTGAAGCCTGGAGGAGGTGTGATTGTGCTTTGCTGGTGACACTGTCTGTGATTTATTTAGAATTCAAGGCACATTAACCAGCATGGCTACCACAGCATTCTGCAGCGATACACCATCCCATCTGGTTTGCACTTAGTGGGACTATCATTTGTTTTTCAACAGGACAATGACCCAACATACCTCCAGGCTGTGTAAGGCTATTTGACCAAGAAGGAGTGATGGAGTGCTGCATCAGATGACCTGGCCTCCACAATCAACCGACCTCAACCCAATTGAGATGATTTGAGATGAGTTGGACCGCAGAGTGAAGGAAAAGCATCCAATAAATACTCAGCATATGTGGGAACTCCTTCAAGACTTTTGGAAAAGCATTCCAGGTGAAGCTGGTTGAGTGAATGCCAAGAGTGTGCAAAGCTGTCATCAAGGCAGAGTGGCTACTTTGAAGAATCTAAAATATATTTTGATTTGTTTAACACTTTTTGGTTACTACATGATTCCATATGTGTTATTTCATAGTTTTGAGGTCTTCACTATTATTCTACAATGTTGAAAATAGTCAAAATAAAGAAAAACCTTTGAATGAGTAGGTGTGTCCAAACTTTTGACTGGTACTGCATATTTGACATTTGTATCTTAAAGCTTAATTGAGTAATAATCAATTGAAGTTGGAACATTTGTGACATTTTGGTCTTACCCAGACATTCTCTAAAGCTGAGATCCGCGATAGGCGCAACAGCGCCACTGGCCACCCCAAGCGCATTTGTTATTGTTTTGAGGGAATGAGCATTCAGCATCATGGTAAAAAAATTTAATGTGTAGATACTCTGATGTTCTATTATAGGTGCAATGATGTCCGACGGAAAAAAACAGTGTTTGTTGTTTGAAGTAGCATCTTTGTTGTTGTCATATCGCAAACGGACGTGGCAGTTTCAACGCTATGAATCCCAGATCTAATGTTTCATCTGTAGGTGCTACAAAGCAAAAATTGTTGTCATTTGAATTTTTACTGCTTGCTCTGTAATAGGAGTAGTATTTTCATTTCAATAACAATTGTCTTACATTAATTTATGAATACTGAAAAATATAAACGTGCATATTGTTGAACATAATAAATTGATCTATGGGCATATCAAAGTTCCAGTGGGATCTCTGCTAGTTTTAAGGTTATGGCCCGTTTTATACAGAGAAATTGGCATAGTAAGCAATGTAACCAATCACAGCACTTCTTTTACTTGTACCATTGCACACCCTGCAAATAACCAGCAGAGAGCTACCATTTTGAATCCATGTATACATTGACTATGTTGGTAATGCTTACAAATTGGACCATAACCCTAAAAGTAGCAGAAATACCACTCAGGAACTTGGATATGCCTGTAGAGTATATTATGTTAAACAATATGTAGAACATTTGCCATATCATATTTTATCCATTAATATATTTTCAATATTCAATATACTACTAATATTACAGAGTCAGCGGTAAAGCTTCATATGACACACATTTTCGCTTTGTAGCACCTACAGACGAAAAATTATGTAGTCTTAAAGGGTAAAGCCAAAATGTCACAAATATACCTCTTCAATTTATTATTTTTTCCAATTATGCTTTAGGATACAAATGTCAAATATGTCAACAATCTTTCTTCCAAAGGACCCTTCTATGGATTATATTTAATGAAAATACAAATAAAATATTTTTTTTTCCTTTTAGGAATGATCCCTTTAGTCAATTGTACACTGAACAAAAATATAAATGCAACATGCAACAATTTCAAATATTTTACTGAGTTACAGTTCATATAAAGAAAATCAGTCAATTTCACATGACTGGGAATACAGATATCCATCTGTTGGTCACACATACCTCAAAAAAAGGGTCATGGATCAGAAAGACAGTCAGTAGCTGGTATGACCACCATTTGCCTCATGCTGCCCGACACATCTCCTTCGCATAGAGTTGATCGGGTTGTTGATTGTGGCCTGTGGAATGTTGTCCCACTCCTCTTCAATGGCTGTGCGAAGATGCTGGAAATTGACGGGAAACGGAACACGCTTTCGTACACGTTGATCCAGAGCAACCCAAACATGCTCAATTGGTGACATGTCTGGTGAGTATGCAGGCCATGGAAGAACTGGAACATTTTCAGCTTCCAGGAATTGTGTACAGATCCTTGTGACATAGGGCCGTGCATTATCATATTGAAACATGAGGTGATCGCGGCAGTTGAAAGGCACGAAAATGGGCCTCAGGATCTGGTCACTGTGTCTCTGCGCATTCAAATTGCCATCGATAAAATGCAATTGTGTTCGTTGTCCATAGCTTATGCCTGCCCATACCATAACCCCACTCCCACCATGGGACACTGCTCACAACGTTGACATCAACAAACCACTCGCCCACACAACGCCAACGTCTGTCTGCCATCTGCCTGGTACATATGAAACCAGGATTCATCTGTGAAGAGTACACTTCTCCAGTGTGCCAGTGGCCATCGAAGGTGAGAATTTGCCCACTGAAGTCGGTTAGGATGCCCAACTGCAGTCAAGACCCTGGTGAGGACAATGAAACAGTTTCTGACAGTTTGTGCATAAATTCTTTGGTTGTGCAAACCCAGTTTCATTAGCTGTCCAGGTGGCTGGTCTCAGACGATCCCACAGGTGAATTAGCCAGATGTGGAGGTCCTGGGCTGGCGTGGTTACATGTGTTCTGCGGTTGTGAGGCCAGTTGGATGTACTGCCAAATTTTCTAAAATGACATTGGAAGTGGCTTATGGTAGAAAAATGAACATTCAATTCTCTGGCAACAGCTCTGGTGGACATTCCTGCAGTCAACATGCCAATTGCACGCTCTCTCAAAACATGAGACATCTGTGGCATTGTGTTGTGTGTTAACACTGCACATTTTAGAGTGGCCTTCTATTATTCCCAGCACAAGGTGCACATGTGTAATGATCATCATGTTTAATCAGCTTCTTGATATGCCACACCTGTCACCTTATCTTGGCAAAAGAGAAATGCTCACTAACAGGGATGTAAACAAATGTCTGCACATAATAAGAGAAATAAGCTTGTTGTGTGCATGGAACATTTCTGGGATCTTTTTTTTCATCTCATGTAACCGACACTTTACATGTTGCGTTTAGATTTTTGTTCAGTAAACTTCAAGACTTTATTACATCCTCTCCTGAGGAGGAAGCACAGTACAGTATTCCACAGTAAGTTCATACGGGGTTTTCCAGTATTCTCCCATAGAGCCCATAAAGAGTAAGGTGTAGTATTTAAGTTAGCCTTGTATATTTGACTATCATCTCCTTCAAATTTACACAGTTGAAGCTTCATGTCGAGGTTGTCTTTGAGGTGTTAACTAATTACAGTTTTCTTGTAATATTGTTCAAGATATTGTTTCAAGCTTTATTGTTGTTATCTAATAAATATATTTGGCTACATTCAAGTGTGATTATCAAATCAAACTATACTACCCAAAAGTAACAACTGTTGCGCAGGCGCCAGTAGAGAAATGTACAATTTCAACACTTTGGTCCATTTCCTCAAAAGCGACATTGCCGCGACATCTTGGTCAGAAAGAATTTGCGGTGAGGGCAAAACAGAACTTTTTCATAACATAATATGAAGCCCAAACAGGAGACGAAATGATCAACCTGTTGTATTTAGATTCTCAAGTGAGAAAGATAGACTGTGTGGACTCGACTGAGACTGGTTATAACGCTGTAATGTTTTGTTTTCTAATCAAAACTAAATATTTCAAGCACATCAGAAAATAACGATTGTTCCAGCACCTACCAGATCATTATACATGTTGTTGGAAAATGGAGTCCTTTGCCACCGGAGTGATAACTTCTTTAATCCTGATGCATCAAATGTGTCGAACTTTTGTATTGAATTTGTGGTCCCCGTTCAACAGACGATTACGTTACCTCCTACCTACTTCCTGGTTTGTTGTTTTCTCCCTCAAAGTGAATCGCTTCGCTTTGACCCTGCTCGAATGTTTTGCTTCCACTTGCCTCCTCGTGAGGGCGTCAAAGCGCGGGGTTCTAACGTCCACCTGCAGCAAGTAAGAAAAAGTAGACCCAACTCAGGAGAATGTCGTTGATGCTGGTTGTCCCACACACTTTAACATCAGCATTCTTGATACTAGTTATGTGTTCATATGCTGGGGCCTGGAGATTACAGTAAAGAACATTTTCCTTTTTATCTGCAATTTATCTGTGTGCATGCACTGTAGAACATACAGCAGCAGGTGGATTGACATCTCACCACCATCAGCTGGCATGCCCGTAGGGGGCACAGGGGTACGTGCCCCATAAGATTTGTCCTGTTTCAAAAATAAAATATATACCGTATTTAAAAAATATATACATTTTTGTCTGTTTCTCTCAGGGTTTGGAAGCAAAATATTTTTGGGGTTTTGTTCCACTGTTCCAACTAGCAAAAATAAAGTTCTGAACTGGTTCCCGAACCCCAAAAAAGTACTGGTTTATATCCCTCCTTTCTGTTCCTTTTTTTAACCTGTGAAATCAACAGTTTTTACATTTAGTTCATTAAATTACTTCACCAGTCAGTGAGGATAGAGCAGGCAAGCTAGTTGTTACATGCGTAAACAAAAATGTTGTAGGTGTGAGAGTGTTGAGAAGAAAGCTTGAAGCTCTGGGCATCTTGTTATGACATGCATTAAATGAATTACAGTCAGTGGAGGAAAAAGTACTAAATTGCCATACTTGAGTAAAAGTAAAGATACCTTAATAGAAAATGACTCAAGTAAAAGTGAGTTACCCATTAAAATACTACTTGAGTAAAAGTCTAAAAGTATTTGTTTTTAAATATACAAAAGTAAATAGAATTGCTAAAATGTTCTTATGTATCAAAAGTTAAAGTATAAACTATTTCAAATTCCTTATATTATGCAAACCAGACGGCATCATTTTTTATTGGCGGATAGCCAGGGGCACACTCCAACACTCAGACATAATTTACAAACTAAGCATTTGTGTTTAGTGAGTCCGCCAGATCAGAGGCAATAGGGACGACCAGGGATGTTCTCTTGATAAGTGTGTGAATTGGACCATTTTCCTGTCAAAATGAGTACTTTTTTGGGTGTCAGGGAAAATGTATGGAGTAAAAAGTACATTATTTTCCAGTGAAGTAAAAGTTGGCAAAAATATGAATAGTAAGGTAAAGTACAAATACCGCCCAAAAAACTACTTAAACAAAAATACTTTTAAGTACTAACTAAGTACTTTACACCACTGATTACAGTGCATTCGGATAAGTATTCAGACCCCTTCACTTTTTCAACATTTTGTTACATTACAGCCCTATGGATTAAATAGTTTCCCCCCTAATCAAACGACACACAATACCCCATAATGACAGAGAAAAAAACGGATTTGTTGAAATTTTAACAAATGTATAAAAATACTAAACTGAAATATCACATTTACTAAGTATTCAGACATTTTACTCAGTACTTTGTACCTTTAGAAGCTATTACAGCCTCGATTCTTCTTGGGTATGACACAAGCTTGGCACACCTGTATTTGGGGAGTTTCTCCCATTTCTTCTCTGCAGATCCTCTCAAGCTCTGTCAGGTTGGATGGGGAGCGTCGCTGCACCGCTATTTTCAGGTCTCTCCAGAGATGTTCGATTGGGTTCAAGTCCGTGCACTGGCTGAGCCACTCAAGGACATTCAGAGACTTGTCCCGAACTTGCCCACTCATCCTTTGCTCTGTTAATTTTTCCCTCGATCCTGACTACTCTCAGTCCCTGCCGCTGAAAAACATCCACACAGCATGATGCTGCAACCACCATGCTTCCCCGTAGGGATAGTGCCAGGTTTCCTCCAGACGTGACGCTTAGCATTCAGGCCAAAGAGTTCAATCTTGGTTTCATCAGACCAGAGAATCTTGTTTATCATGGTCTGTGAGTCCTTTAGGTGCCTTTTGCAAACTCCAAGTGGGCTGTCATGTGCCTTTTACTGAGGAGTGGCTTCTGTCTACCCTCTACCATAAAGGCCTGATTTATTGGAGTACTGCAGAGATGGTTGTCCTACTGGAAGGTTCTCCCTTCTCCATATAGGAACTCTGGAGCTCTGTCAGAGTGACCATCCGGTTCTTGGTCATCTCCCTGACCAAGGCCCTTCTTCCCTGATTGCTCAGTTTGGCCGGGCGGCCAGCTCTAGGAAGAGTCTTGGTGGTTCCAAACTTCTATTTAAGAATGATGTTTTGGTACCCTTCCCTAGATCTGTGCCTTGACACAATCCTGTCTCAGAGCTCTATGGACAATTCCTTTGACATCATGGCTTGGTTTTTGTTCTGACATGCATTGTCAACTGTGGAACCTTCGACAGGTGTGTGCCTTTCCAAATCATGTCCAATCAATTGAATGGTGGACTCCAATCAAGTTGTAGAAACATCTCAATGATGATCAATGGAAACAGGATGCACCCGAGCTCAATTTCGAGTGTCATAGCAAAGGGTCTGAATATTTATGTAAATAAGGTATTTGTTTTTTATTTCTAATACATTTACAAAATTTTCTAAAAACCTGTTTTCACTTTCACTATGCGGTATTGTGTGTAGATTGATGAGAAAAAAATATAATCTATTTTAGAATTAGGCTGTAACGTAACAAAATATGGAAAAAGTGAAGGTCTGAATACTTTCCGAATGCACTGTAAGTTCACAGAATTATACCTTGGAGGAGAGGTTTCTATGGAGGAACTTTTAATGTCCTTTGAGCTAGCAAGCTAACAAGCTTGAACTTAAAAAATTAAAATCTATAGTTGACTTCTGAAAAACTCAAAAGGAGGTAAAAACAAGTGGAAAGAGGAACTGCTAACAGGGGATCCACCAAAAGGTCAACACAGAGTTACCTCTGTTGCTGCTGGTGCCAGTGCATTCTTGGTCTCTGTTGTGGCGGCCGCACTCTCAGCTACACTCTCTCATTCACAGCCAGTCATCCAAAACAGTCCTATGCAGTCGTTAAATTCCTATAGAAGGCTGAGGATGTGTGTTCAACAGGTCGACAAGCTTGTGTGTGCAGAGCGGCACCAGAATTAAAAACAGGGGTGGCAGGTAGCCTAGTGGTTAGAGCGTTGGACTAGTAACCGAAAGGTTGCAAGATCGAATCCCCGAGCTGACAAGGTAAAAAAAAACTGTCCTTCTGAACAAGGCAGTTAACCCAGTGTTCCTAGGCTGTTATTGTAAATAAGAATTTGTTCTTAACTGACTTGCCTAAAGGTCAAATTAAAAACATCATAAATTTTTGTAGTTACGTGATACCTAGGCCTATAGTACTTAACTAGCATTGAAAAAGTTATTCCATTCTTCTATAGCTAATGAAAAATCTCTCCCTATCTTCTGAATCAAGCGTAAATGTAATGTCAGTGGCCTATGCTTCAGAGGGGTGAGGGGCAGGTAGCCTAAACACATACAGGCATAGATTTTCAGCTTGCAGGCAGAGACTGGAATACATTTTTGAATGACAGAGTGATGGCTTTGCATAGGCGCTTTGTTTGCCTGGAATGTAAAATACAATTATTAACTGTTAGCCATACTTTTAAAATAAAGTTTCTGTTCCGGAACAGTATGGATCCCTTTTGTTCAAGGTTCCGTTTCTGTTCCTTGAATTAAACATTTCTATATTTTTCAGATTTTCAGTTCTGTTCCCTGAACTGGCTTCAACCAAAACATCAGCCAGGAAGCATAGGAACTGAGAAGTGGTCTGTGGTCACCACCTGCAGAATCACTCATTTTTTGGGGGTGTCTTGCTAATTGCCTATAATGTCCACCTTTTGTCTATTCCATTTGCACAACAGCATGTGAAATTTATTGTCAATCAGTGTTGCTTCCTAAGTGGACAGTTTGATTTCACAGAAGTGTGATTGACTTGGAGTTACATTGTGTTGTTTAAGTGTTCCCTTTATTTTTTTGAGCAGTGTATTATTATATATATTTTTTTACATACAATTAAGCATTATGATTATGGCTTTAGATTGCAGTTAAACACTTTCAGGTGTTTGAAAAAAAGATAAATTCTCCAATTTACAGACGGGGACGGGGGGACGGGGCTAGCCCTCTGGACCACCCCCCAGTTATACCCACATATTTGTGCCCCCTCTGATTTTCTGGGGTGCATGACTCCTCTTAACATCCCAGTGATAAAGATGGATCTTGTCTAACAGGATGGATCTCACATGCTGAGATAGGCTACTATATCTGATGGCGGTTCAGACAAGCTTTTAGGTCGACAGTCTTGTGCTGGTACTGGTAGGCTGTTTGCTGTAAGCTTTTGATGCTTACAGACAAGTCTCAAGCTAAATCTCCTCATACAGCACATTATGTGATACCCTGTTAATGCTGAGTGGGTCTATGGAAAGCAATTATTGCATTTACATTTGTCATTTAGCTGAGGCTCTTATCTCGAGTGATTTTATAGTAGTCAGTGCATACATTTTTGCAGTGCACTTTCAGTCATGATCTGCTTTTAAATTCCAAATGTAGTGTGTCAGTCAAGGTAAGGAATGGGGTGTGCGATGCACTGCATTCATCATTCCATATAGAATCATGTTGAATAGAGTTTAAGGCAGTGTAACATGTATACAAAATATTCTCAGACTAGCCAGAATATAACGTTGCAAACTTCCCTCTACAGCCAGCCATGTGTGCGTGATTGGACCCAGCCCAGTCACGCCTGCTGTACCAGTCATGCTGATGCAGTATCACCCAGCCCATCTGCACTGCTAACCCTGACCAACCGGTTTTAACCACGTGTCTGCGTACCAAATGGCACTCTATTGCCTTAAGGCTCTAGTAAAAGGTAGTGCACTATGTAGGGAAAAGGGTGCCATTTGGAACACAACCTCTGTGACGAGGCTGCAGGGAGTTCGCTACGATCCAATGACGTCTGTTTACTGTAGAATAAGGTACAGCATAAATAACCATTCACAAAAAAATTGCTTCCCTGCAGTTTGCTTTTGTTTGTACACAGGAACCAGGTAATTTAGAAAACAAATGTTTTATTTGTTTTGGTATGTATGTACATTCCACCGTTGTGAGGAAGGCAGGAGTGAAGGATTTAAATTATCTACACACAATAGATGTAGAGGGGAAAAAAGGACAGATTAAACAAAGTACAGGTAAATGTTTAAAACACTTCAGGTAATAAAATAGATGAGTCATTTTAAAAAGGGCCACTTATTATACATTTGAGAAATAACATCTTTCACAGGCTCAAAATCTAAATATGAGGGTGCCTTTGCTTGACATGAATGGCCCATAATTCATTGTATACATAGAAAAGGTGAAATTAAGCAGATTGAAAAGGAAATAACTCTGTCCCATTGTCCATCCCTTTTCATTGACCTTGCTTGATGATGATATCTGACATGTCGTCCACCTTGATGAGCTCCAAATTCTGTTGAATGAAACAATGAATGAGTGAGTGCTGTGATTAACTCTTCTGTCACACTCAACCAAGTGAAAACAGTTGATACCGAAGACTATCTGAAATTAAAGACTCAATTCAAGTTTATTTGTCTGTGTTTACACAGGCAGCCCAATAATGATATTTGTTTGACCAATCAGATACCCTGAAAAAGATCTGATATGAAAATCCCATGTGATTGGTCATAAGACC
Source organism: Salvelinus fontinalis (assembly GCF_029448725.1). Lineage (NCBI taxonomy): Eukaryota > Metazoa > Chordata > Actinopteri > Salmoniformes > Salmonidae > Salvelinus > Salvelinus fontinalis. The sequence goes on from NC_074668.1 coordinate 39,229,051, forward strand.
AATTTAGTGAATATCAGAATTGGGTTGCCTGTGTAAACGCAGCCTCTTTGGCACAGCCAAGATCAATTAAAGTACACCATGATTCCTTGCACAAACCCTCTCAACTAATAAAACCTCAAAATAATTTGTTTGTTAATAATGTAGCTTTGTACAACTACATGTTATATGTCAACATAATAACCATGTCTAGAACCAACTTATTTTAGGAATGCCATGATGCTGGCAGTCAGAGGAGTAGCTACTCACCTTCTCATTGGCCAAGTGCAGCAGGGCGACGAACGCCAGGGGCACGGACAGGTTCTGAGCCATGTTGGGGGGCAAGCTTAAGTGACAGGAGAGGAAGGAGAAGACATGGAGTTTATTACATTATTTATCAGCATGTATGTCCTAACTACATCAATTTGAGCAAATGAATGTTTGGACCATCCAAAGGCCCTCAGTTGGCAGCAGTGTACCGTAATTTCCGGACTATAAGCCGCTACTTTTTTCCCACGCTATGAACCTCGCGGTTTATACAATGACGCGGCTAATTTATGTTATTATTATTTTTTTCACAAGATTCATGCCGCCAAAAAACTGAGCACCGTCACATAATGTGACGTAACTCGAGCGCGCTCAAACTTGCCATCATTCTGATTACGGTAGTCATTTTGTCACCCTCATCATGGCAAAGACATGGAGAAATGCATATAATGCAGCTTTCAAGTTGAAGGCGATCGATCTGGCTGTTGGAAAAGGAAATAGAGCTGCTGCCCGGGAGCTTGGCCTTAATGAGTCGATGATAAGACGTTGGAACTGTGCAGATCCGACTAAAAGCCAAAACAATCGCCACCGCAATGAAGTTTGACTTTCTTGGTAGGCTACTGTTTACTGCTATTTATTTTTTATTTTTGTTACAAGCCGTGTTTCGTTAAAGCCTATTTATTTTTGTTACAAGCCGTGTTAAGTTTAAAAGCCTATTTATTTTTGTTACAAGCCGTGTTTCATTTAAAGGCTGTGTAAAGTTCATTTGTTTCAATGTACCGGTAGGCACTTGCGGCTTATAGACATGTGCGGTTTATTTATGTACAAAATACATATTTGTAAAAAATTCAGTGTGTACGGCTTATATTCAGGTGCGCTTAATAGTCCAGCAATTACGGTAAATCAATTATTCATGTCTATCTAGCTACCAGTTTAAGAAAAAAAAAGAAGAAGCAAATCCACCACAATTTCCAAATTGTTCTCCAATGGCAGCTGAGAAAGAACACTAGAGCCATTTGAGAATGGGTCCAGTGCTGATATTAAGGCTTGGTACCTTTGACGCAGGGTCTGTGTGGTCTGGCTGAAGACCTTCTCCCCAGACACTTCCGAAGTCTCCACATTTTCAACCTCCTGCTGAGAACACAACACTGTTAATCACAAGGAAGCAGTCCTGGGTTCAAATACTTTTTGAAAATAATTTCAAATACTTCATCTGAGCTTGATTGCGCCTGCCCGTTACAATGGTACCAATAGTAAAATGCAAACACTGCCCACCTGGCACTCCAGGCAGACTTAAGCAAACACTTAAAGTATTTGAACGATTTTAAATAGTATTTGAACCCAGGTCTGTAAGGAAGAGGCACGGAGAGAAAAAAACAAACATTTGCAGACCACAGAATACAATCAATAAAACCTGGGGGGGAAGAAACCTGGAAAGACTTAAAATTGACCTTGGCTGGTTTTTCCAGACTGTCAGTCAGAAGATTCCACATGGTGTTCTTGAGCCTCTTCATGTCCATCTTCTTGGCTGTCTTGGCGTAGTTTATCTCAATCTTGTTCACCTGAAATGAAAAGTAAAGCTAGGAGTAACATTTAAAGGGATAATTCAGCCAAATTAGAAAACGAGATGTTGGGTTTCCTTGCCATGTTTTTTATTTATTTTTTATTTTACCGTTATTTTACCAGGTAAGTTGACTGAGAACACGTTCTCATTTGCAGCAACGACCTGGGGAATAGTTACAGGGGAGAGGAGGGGGATGAATGAGCCAATTGTAAACTGGGGATTATTAGGTGACCATGATGGTTTGAGGGCCAGATTGGGAATTTAGCCAGGACACCGGGGTTAACACCCCTACTCTTACGATAAGTGCCATGGGATCTTTAATGACCTCAGAGAGTCATGTAAGCAGTCTATGGACAAGGTAAGACAGCAATACATGCTTTGGTCATGTTTATCTGGCCACGGTCTTCAAAAACACACTTGCTTAACATTGGCTTCCCCTTCCCTCCAGTCTTACCCTGTATGGCTCTGGCACCAGGTCATCCTCCCCATAGGTGGACACGTCATCATGGTCTTGTGAGGAGGCGGGGTTACCATCCACAGAAGGCTGGGTGTCACCTGTACCCCCACTGAACCCTTCACCATCATCATCACTTTCACCACCCTTATATATATAGATTGACAGAGATGTAGAGAGAGATTACCCCATTATTTGAAGCAGCTACTAAACAATTGAGGGTCCAAAATGTGGCGTTGATGAGGGAAAAATAATGCTATATTATAATGGCTACTTATTACAAGGTGAAAAAAAGGTATCCGAGGGAAATGAAACGTTGAAAAAGACAGTGTGAGATTGACAGTAGGGTGGTTTCAGACCTGCAGTCCCGGGCAGAAGTTGGCTGTGTCATTGGCATTGTTGTAGTCGTAGTCTCCGATGCCTTCCCCCAGCTCTCCAGACAACCTCTTCTGGCCCTCTTTACATAACTGACGTAGAACACACAAGTTAACTGACATAGAGCACATCACGTGTGTGAGTGGCATCACAATTCTCACTTCTAATTAGTCAACGTTTACCATCAAGGTTCCACATTAAATGTGTCATTTTCCCCCCCATTTGTGTGAGTGTGTGCGCGTGTAAGAACAGTGAGAGAAAGATAATAGGATTGAGGGGGATAGGTCAGAAGGGTAATAAATAAGGCAGAGAGAAAAAGTGAGAGACGGCGTGCAAATCAAAGATGTTAATAGTACAATGGACAACATTGTAGCAGCATATCAGTTCCAGTCAGCTACGGCGATGAAGGTCTGATTGTATCTGGTGGCGGCTGCACATTGTTTTAGCACACCACTGTCCCTCTGTATCGCCATAGACACGCAGGACAGGGTCAACTGGTGTGCGGTACGTTTATTTCTAGGCCGTTTATTCCACTCTGGTTGCTGGGATAAAGAGTAAGGGAGACCTTACTGTGCTGGCGGGCTTAAGGCTGAGTTGGGACAGGGTCTCAGGGGGGAACTGGAAGTCTGCAGCCAGAGTGGTCTTCTTGTTTCTTGTGCTGAGGGCTGACTTGGTGTTAGTGGTAGCGGCCTGGGAGAACAGAAAGGAACATAATAGACAGAAGTGAGAGAACTGTTTGAGTTCATATATGAATGGTGGGAAAACTCCATCAGCAACTAAAAATCACACTTCCTCTGTTGCAGTGGCTAACATGAAACTGCACAACTGCCTCACACACAGCCTGGGATTGTTAAGACACTTGACCCACGTATTAGCATCAAAACAAATTTACACAAGTGAATAATACAGTAATTGTCCCAATGGCAATGCTTCAGAAAACTGGCACTTAGTGAGTGATGCTCTTGGTTACGGATCAAACAATGAGGATGAATTGAGAGGGATTGCATCAGCGAACTAGAGGGGCAACCAAGGGCTTACTCTAGTGGTGCGGAAGTAGGTGTCAAAGTTGACATCGTCATTAAAGTCGATTTCAAAAGCCTTCTTTGGCTTTCTCTTGCGACCCTCCTTCTCAGGCACGTTGTCCTCTAAACACACAGAGCGGGACAGAGAGCAAGAAGGGAAGAATTAAGATATATTTGGAGGGCAATGCTGTTAAGGGAATATCCAAAACATAGGTAAACAACATATACAACAACTCTGTGTACAACCACCACTCACTTTTGTGCAGAGGCTTGAAGCGCCAGTAGCCAGGGCCTGCCCAGGTAGCCATGGTCCTGGGGCTGAAGTAGGAGTACTCTCTGGGCTGGTCGGACAACTGCAGACACATGGTGGCTATGTCCCCCTCTCCGATGGGAATCACATCCCTGTGAACAGTCATAACATCACAGAACCATGTTCAAATTCCTTTGAAATGAATTATAAAAAGACAAAACATCAGTTCTTATTAAGTCTAGGCTGAAAAAAATAATGACCCAATTTTTGTGTAAAATAACAAATTGACTTACTAACACGTCATCAGTTCTGTAAGACAAATTACTTCTGCTCTGATAAGTAACTCAATTCTAAAGCTTTATGTCTGGACTGAAGTTAAGTAGCTCATAGTCAGTCGTAGATCTGTTTCTATCCAGAGTCAAATGGTGTCTCTTCCTTCATCCTGACATCTAAACTGGATATTTAAAAAGGGGCAACTGTTTTTTCTTCGTATAAATGAATGATATACACTGAGTGCACAAAACATTAGGAACACTTGCTCTTTTCATGACAGATGGACCAGGTGAAAGCTATGATCCATTATTGATGGATCTGTACAGCACTTTGAGATATCAGCTGATGTAAGAAGGGCTATATAAATACATTTGATTTGATTGATGTCACTTGTTAAATCCACTTCAAATCAGTGTAGATGAAGGGGAGGAGACGGGTCAACAACAAAAAAGTTCAGCTTGAGACATGGATTGTGTATGTGTGCCATTCAGAGGGTGAATGGGCAAGACAAAATATTTAAGTTCCTTTGAACAGGGTCAGTAGTAGGTTCCAGGCGCACCGGTTCGTGTCAAGAACTGCAAAGTTGTTTTCAAAGCAGTTTTCATGCTCAACAGTTTTCAGTGTGTATCAAGAATGGTCCCACCACCCCAAGGACATCCAGACAACTTAACACAACTGTGGGAAGCATTGGAGTCAACATGGGCCAGCATCCCTGTGGAACGCTTTCGACACCTCGTAGAGTCCATGCCCTGACGAGTTGAGGCTGTTCTGAGGGAAGGGGCTGCAACTCAATATTAGGAAGGTGTTCCTAATGCTTTGTACACCCAGTGTATACCCATTGATTCTTGAAGAACGTAACTTAATAAATACCTCATGAGCTAAGTTCAACTGTCATAGCCAATCAGAACATAAAATATACGCTTGTTTAACTCCAATGTCTGTAAACAAAATAGCCTCAAAACATGGTTAAAACAAATGTTTCTGGTCAGTCCCTGCATCCATAGCTCTCTCTATGAATTTCAGAGTGGTTCCATTTCTCCAGCCTCATCCCCCAGCTTTTTGTTATCGTTTCAACTGCTGATAGACGCTTTACTGGGTCTGAGTGTGTTACTGTCATAAACATTTTTTTTAACACTCAGGAGATCATGGTAAAAACTCAAGACAGATCAAAGTCACTTCAAGCTACCGGACCCATTTAGAAATTGAATACCCCTTGGTGCCTCATGAAACATCCCTGGGATCCTCTACAAGGATAGACACACAGAGTACCAAAAAAATTTCAAAAATACTCAGTACATTACCACAAGGTTGTTAACCCTGTAAAAATAAAAAAACTCAATATCCTCACCTTCCTCTCCCGGACCCTCCAGCCTCACAGCGATCCTTGTGTTCCTTGGAGCCTTCGCCACCATGGTCCCCCTGACCCTCCTCATAGTCTCCATCAAAATCTTCCCCAAAGTCCTGACACTCCTCCTCGTCTGCCTCTGCGTTCACGTCAAACACGTGATCCCCCTGCTTTATCTTCTCCAGCATCTGGTTCATGGTCTGAATAGGACAAGAGTTTATATAGAGACTGTGGTTAAGATACTCTGAAGCTGTATAGCTACCGTTTCAAACTATACATCCAATCTGACCATCATTTCCAAACAATAATAAAGACATGTGTGTCCCTATTCCCTATATAGTGCACTACTTTTGACCAGTGCTCTATAGGCCTTGGTCAAAAGTGGTGCACCATATATGGAAAAGGATGCCATTTGAGACACAGGCTGTGTATATTGCCAGTGTATATGTTGCTCTGACCTGGTCAGGGTTCCAGCTGGTGAAAGAGAAGTCTGCCAGGGAAGGGCAGATAGAGCTCTTCTCCTGGATCCGCTGGAGACCACCTGTCAATCACACAATCAACATCTTTACATGCTTGATACTATTATCGGAACATGTAGGCCAACTGCCAATACTCAATGATCAGTAGAACCAGATGTGTCTGCTAAAGTCAAGAGATACTATGCTAGTCCATTAGGGGTTAGTACAGAACAAAAACAGCCCAGGGGCTGTATTTCTCATGCATCTAAGATTAGAAGTGCTGATGATATCAGGCTCCCCTTATTCATATCATATTATTTAAAAGGAAAAAATAATCCTAAATCAGCACTTCTACCCTGAGGCGCTTGCTACATATGGCTCAAAGTGTGATGACACGGTCAGTGTTACCTGTGAAGGGCGTTGCAGGGACGTGCTGCGGTGGAGGCTGGGAGTAAGAGGGCCTGGAGTGCAGCAGGGTCATGTGGGAGGGAAAGAGAAGCTCACAGCGACTGTCCTCACTGAACAACACTGACAGGAAGACGCCTGCCGTGCTGCTCTCATCGAAGGACGACGCCATGCGCTGGAACATGGGGTCCACCTGGAGTTGGAAGGACAATAACAAGGAGGGGGATAATATGTGTGAGTTTACCATGAATGAGTTTTGTAGAAACTCACAACCCAGGCTGGATCCATACTCTCAGGAAATATGATAATAAGTCCTCACATTAAATCAAGGCATTCCTAATCAATTCCATCTCTATTCAGTGTCTGGCTATCAGTCTCAAAGATTTCCAGGTGAATCCACAAGTGTAGCCCGGGGTGAATCCACAAGTGTAGCCTGGGTTGCATCCCAAAGAGCACCCTATTCCGTAAATAGTGCACTACTGTTGACCAGATCCTTCCCTATATTGCGGGTGTAGCAATTCGCTACACCAGCAATATATGTGTATGTGACCAATCAAATTTGATATAGGGAAGAGGGTGCCATTTGGGACTCAAGCACTGTGTGGCTACCAGTCTCGAAGATTTCCAACTGAATGCACAATGAACACAACAAACACAGGCATAGCCTGGTCCTTTAACTCAGGCCAGTCCTGGAGCAGGAAACCATCCCTTACCTCACACTTCATCTCAGACTCAGAGCTGTTGATGTTGCTCAGGTTCTGCTCCACAGTCTTCTTGGGAGGCCTCTTCTTCTTCACCACCTGCTTAGCAGCCAGCTCACCTTCAGCCCCCTCCTCCATCTCTCCTCCTACCCCTGCTCCATGCTCTATACACAGACAGACAAGGTTCAAACAGAAGCTGTTGATCTTTTATTAAATTACAGAAAGTCAGTGTTGCACCCTATTCCCTATATAGTGCACTATCCTATGGACCCTGGTTAAATGTAGTGCACTATAGGGGGAATAGTTTGTCAGTTGGGAAAAACGGGACAGTTTATAGATGTTATAGTTAACAGGCGCTCACCTTCCCCAGGCTTGGTCTCAGCACCCAGTCCTCCCAGCACTCTGTAGGCATCAGCATGGACAGCATCCACTCTGACCGCGTAAATCTTGGTGCTGGCGTCCAAGGTACCCGCTGCCACCTTGGCAGGGACAGAGAGAAACAGTATGAGATGGTTGCTCTCTCATACAACCAACAGACGCTAGGCCAGTAAAGTGAAATTAATAGTCTATCATAAGCTTCATTATTTTGGAGTAGGCCTATAAAAACAATGAATATCTTAAGTGCATTTCCTCTCCATCCATTACCAGATTATACTTTCATCTCCTCAACAGTAGCACAAATCTGAAGAAATCCTTGTGTAAAGAGGAAATTCAAAGAGACAAATAAACAGAAACAATGGAATAATTTGTGTCTAAAGCCATACCTTGAAATTTGTGAGCTCAGAATCCTTCTGTTTGAGGATGTCAGCCATATAGTCAATCAGGTGGAGACCAAAGGCATTCTTGGTGGTAATTTTCTACAAAAATAGAACAACAAGGCTTTGTACATCTGAGATGCCAGTTTCTAATAACTTGCATGGTTGGAGATATGATGCAATAAGAAATGAGGAGGGAGAGCAACAACATTTCCTTGGGATGGATTCTGCCCCTCTTAGAAGTGTCTGTTAAAGATAGTAAATATGTGAATGGACATTCTGCTTACATTTTCAGTGGAGAGTTTGATGCAGGTGGAGTAATGCTCTGAGATCTGTGCATTTGACAGTTTAGGCACAGCGGCAGGGGTCCCGGTGGTGCTGAATACAAACACAGATTGTATCTTATACAAAGGTCTAAAAATCAATATGATACCTGTCAAGATTTCGTTAACTTGATTACTAGCAAAAATAGGGGTTGGCGTGCCCTACCTATGAGAGGTAGATTCATTAAATGAAGAGTCAGCTTGCAGATCAATGACCCGGGATCTGCGCCTCTGACGCCGCTCCAGCTCATCATCGTTGCCGGGGAAAGATGCGAGGAGCGGTGTGCTGATGGCGGCAGGAGAGGCACCCTTGTGCTTCAGGGACGGTGAGGCCCACTGACGCACCCGGGAGATAGGTGTGGAGGATGCGCTCATCGTGACTGTCCGGGGGAAAAACGGACACAGTGATGCACAGTTCTGTAACTAGTTACCATTATCTGTTAAATTCAACAGTTGGATATAGGAACCTAGCTAACACTACAAAGGCAAAGAAGGCTTGATTTGACAATCAGATCAGTAATAACATTTTGTTGTTAGCAAGTAACCGTATCTAGTTAGCAGGGCTGCACAAGCTAAATCCAGCCTAGCTAGCTAATGTTAGCTTGATAGAGCAAGGTATCGTTTGTTATTGTTGTTACGGTTAGCAGTGATACCATCGTTAACTAATCAACGATGTTGGTTAAAGACATGACACGCTGGATTAGTTTGCTAAATTGCTATAGGTATCTGACATCAGCGAGTGAACTAGCTAACGTTAGCTAACTTGCTATCCTACAGAACATGTTTAGCTTACGCTAGCTAGCTACGAATGCTGGATGAAAACAAAAAAGCTGTAGCTCGATTTCATACATTACCTCGATTATATCCAACAGTGAACGTATCTTTCTTTATATAAAGATGAAACTGCCTAAATTAACACGAAGCGTGTTTTACTTTGTATTGATGCACTTTTCTTCCTGATAACATTTGAATTTTTGCGCCGAACGGTTTACGTAACGAGAGTATGCGTCACCACGTGGAATCAAAAACGTAAACACTCAACTCCGCCCATACCCACAACCCCAACCCCTCATTCTCCCATCCATCCATCCCCTCCCTCCCACCAAGGCATCTATAAAAGTAAGTTAAATAGGAATGAAAAACAGAAACAAACAGTAATAGAAACAAAAACAATGGGGGAAAAAGTTAAATAAAGATGCTTATCTGCACAAATGGCCACTAGAACAGTCATTACTGCTTACCAAACTATGCAAGTTACACAAAGTAAAAGACAGGCTCTCCATTTATTGTATTAATGGGGACCAGGGGACCAACTCTACGGCATGAGAGGACCTTAGTGAGAAAGTTCTAATCGCAGCACAAAAGGCTTATAGGGCCGTATGAGCCACAGTCTAGGGGATTCTTGTCTTTTTTAATCAAAACCGAAATAGTCGCCTGGGTAAGTGTCTGTGACAGTTTCTGACTAGAAAGGATTTCATTGTACATTGAGCTGAGGATAGGGGATAATTTAGAGGAGAATGCTATATAAAATGTAATAGGGAAGCCATCAGACCCAGGGGCTTTACCACTCTGCATGGACTGAATTGCCAGAGTAGCTTCATCATCACTTATTGAGGCATCCATGTTGGTTTGTTCATCTGAATTGAGACAGGGGATGTCCAGATTGTCTAGAAATGCATGCATGCAAGATGTGTCAGGAAGAGCCTCTGACAAGTAAAGAGCAAAATAGAATTGCTTAAATTAATTGTTTTTAAATTTAATTTAATTTCACCTTTATTTAACCAGGTAGGCCAGTTGAGAACAAGTTCTCATTTACAACTGCGACCTGGCCAAGATAAAGCAAAGCAGTGCGACACAAACAACAACACAGAGTTACACCTGGAACAGTCAATAACACAATATGGTTCTGCTATCGTCCGAGATCCCTAAAAATTGGAAAGCTGCCGTGGTCATCCCCCTCTTCAAAGGGGGTGACACTCGAGACCCAAACTGTTACTGACCTACAGTTGAAGTCGGAAGTTTACATACACCTTAGTCAAATACATTTCAACTCCGTTTTTCACAATTCCTGACGTTTAATCCGAGTAAAAATTCCCTGTCTTAGGTCAGTTAGGATCACCAGTTTATTTTAAGAATTTGAAATGTCAGAATAATAGTAGAGAGAATGATTTATTTCAGCTTTCATTTCTTTCATCACATTCCCAGTGGGTCAGAAGTTTACATACGCTCAATTAGTATTTGGTAGCATTGCCTTTAAATTGTTTCACATGGGTCAAACGTTTTGGGTAGCCTTCCACAAGCTTCCCACAATAAGTTGGGTGAATTTTGTCCCATTCCTCCTGACAGAGCTGGTGTAACGGAGTCAGGTTTGTAGGCCTCCTTGCTCGCACACACTTATTCAGCACTGCCCTCAAATCTTCTATAGGATTGAGGTCAGGGCTTTGTGATGGCCACTCCAATACCTTGACTTTGTTGTCCTTAAGCCATTTTGCCACAACTTTGGAAGTATACTTGAGGTCACTGTCCATTTGGAAGACCCATTTGTGACCAAGCTTTAACTTCTTGACTGATGTCTTGAGATGTTGCTTCAATATATCAACATAAATTTCCTTCCTCATGTTGCCATCTATTCTGTGAAGTGCACCAGTCCCTCCTGCAGCAAAGCACCCCCACAACATGATGCTGCCACCCCCGTGCTTCATGGTTGGGATGGTGTTCTTCGGCTTGCAAGCATCCCCCTTTTTCCTCCAAACATATGATGGTCATTATGGCCAAACAGTTCTATGTTTTCATCAGACCAGAAGACATTTCTCCAAACAGTACGATATTTGTCCCCATGTGCAGTTGCAAACCGTAGTCTGGATTTTTTATGGAGGTTTTGGAGCAGTGGCTTCTTCCTTGTTGAGCGGCCTTTCAGGTTATGTTGATATAGGACTCGTTTTACTGTGGATATAGATACTTTTGTACCCGTTTCCTCCAGAATCTTCACAAGGTCCTTTGCTCTTGTTCTGGGATTGATTTGCACTTTTCGCACCAAAGTACTTCATCTCTAGGAGACAGAACGCGTCTCCTTCCTGGGCGGTATGACGGGTGCGTGGTCCCATGCGTGGTCCCAGCCCATGAGAAGCTTCTAAAGCCATGACATCATTTTCTGGAATTTTCCAAGCTGTTTAAAGGCACAGTCAACTTAGTGTATGTACACTTCTGACCCACTGTAATTGTGATACAGTGAATTATAAGTGAAAAAAATCGGTTTGTAAACAATTGTTGGAAAAATTACTTGTGTCATGCACAAAGTAGATGTCCTAATCGACTTGCCAAAACTATAGTTTGTTAACAAGAAATTGGTGGAGTGGTTGAAAAACAAGTTTTAATGACTCCAACCTATGTGTATGTAAACTTCCGACTTCAACTGTAGGTCAGTGGATAATGACTCCAACTTAGCCAGCACAGTCTGTTCAGATTTAACGATAGCCGCCATTACTGTGGCTAGTTCGGAGGGATCAGAGTCCGTATCAGGTGAGCCCGAAGCTTCAGCAGAGAACTGCTCCTTTGTGGCCCGCGGCCATTGTTGTCTCGACATTTTACGATTAAAAGGCCAAACATTTCAGATTAGTAAATTGGGTTTGATTCCAATTGAAATGTTACAAAATTAACACGTGGGGAGGTGTTGGTCAAGTATTAATATTAAATTGTTTGCCCTGGATCAGAGCACCGAGAAAACGCGGCTTCACATGTTGATGCTCACCAGCGTCCCCGTCAACAACCATTTCTACAGTAACATCTGTTATTCCCAATATCTATTTTGCCGTCTCCACAATAACCTTCAACCTGGTATTTCTGCTTTCCACAACCCGAGTCGTATTGATAACCTTACCAATAAAAGTTATGAAGTCAACTTTATGCATTATCAAAGTGTCCTTTGAAACCGCACCTTCATGAGCACAAGATTTCTGAACAGGCCTCGAAACTATGCCAGGACCATCAGAAGCACCACCCCCGACAGTAGGTCCACTTACTACAGGTACATCTATGTAAGCTCCTCGCTCCCTGCAAACTCCTGAGAACTTCCTTTGTCTGTCACCTAAGGACATCCTTTGCTTTCCCACATCGTCTGGTGTTGCCTTCTTTTGACTTGAATTCTATGGTTGAGAGAGCTGGTTAAGCTTTCCTTTTTCATTGGCAATCTGAAGGGCTGCTGTGTTTAGGAAAAAAGGCAACAAATCCTCATAAAAAGTTGTGAATGGATGAAAACCTTGAGATATCACAAATAAAAAGGGACACTTTACAGTTCTCTAAAGGAAGAGGACTAAAACATTTCCCATTGGTCAATGGGAGGGGCAGGTCCATCCTGGCTTAATGTTCTTAAAGTGGAAGTTGACCTAAAATGAAAACATTTCCCAAGTGATTCCATACATTGAAACTAGTTAGGTGGAATTAGCCTTTTCCCACTCTCTCTCCCTTTAGTCTAGAACTGGAAAGCTGCAAAAACAGGGTCACGTGACTCGTGACGTTTCTTTGTGCACTGCTAGCTCTGCTCCATTGTCAGTCAGAGTGATTGGGAAATATGCTAATAAGAGACAAATTCTTTGTGTTAATGGCGTACGGCCAAATTCGCTATTTTAATCAAAGTACTATAGGTCAGCATTTTTTAAAATCTTTTCCACATAAAATTATGTTATAAAATAATTGCATTTGTTTTATGTGGCCAACCGCAACAACAGCAGAGATATGTAACAACTGTGCATGTGCGCGCTCGTGGGGAAATCCCTTTACGTAAAGCCCTTATTCGAACCATAGGTCGGCTGACGTTGACGGCAAGTCAGAGGAAAAGGCAACTGTGCTTGAATTACGAAAGTGCGGCAAGTGAGATGTGTGATAATGAATGGAAAATAGTGAAATCAAAGAATGGAACAAAACAAGCAAAAGTTGTAGTAGAAGACGAGGGTCGGTCCAATAATGCATTTCTAATTGGGGTGCGTTTTTTTGGACAGATTCAATTGGGAAATGCATTTGTAATATCGAGGACTGTGAAGAAAGCAGTGGCAAAGGTGGATTCAATCAAGGTGACGGGCTTGTTTTGGTTAATTGTGTTGATGAAGAACAGAAGAAGCGTGCACTGGATCTGGCAAAATTGTTCACGTCAGAAATAACATGTATTGATTTTCGGAGCAGGGTGCCTGCTAAAGCAGTTGTTGCTGGAGTCTCGTTGGATTTAGATGATGAGAACCTTAATCAGAAAATCCCATTAGTGGTCAGTGTACGTCGCCTGACTGTATAGCAAATGGAAGAAAGGAGAAAAGCATGTCGATATTATTGTTGTTTGAAGAGACTACCTGTGAGGTATGTGGCGAGAGCATTTGTGTCCAAACCATTACAGTGTGGAAATTTTAAAGGATATGGTCACATGTCAAATGTTTGCAGACAGGAGAAGTATAATATTGAAGAATCTGTGAATGGAAAATGTTGCAACTGTGGTGGGGATCATCCTTCGGACTTCCTTGAGTGCCCTGTAAGGGTGAAGGAGGTCGAGGTGTCAAGGATCAGGGCCACACAGTGGATCTCTTATGTGGAGGCAGTGAAGAGAGTTGAAGGGGCAAGAGGCAACAGTGTTGAAGATATGGTGGTGGATGGATTGCAACCAGTTGATAGTGTTTTAAGTCAATCGGGTGATCTGGATACACTCATTACTTATTAAAAACATATATATATATCTTTTTACACTCATTGCGAAGGTGGATTTTGTGGCATTTATAGCCACAGTGATTCATTGTACAGCACAAGTGTCTAAGTCAAAGAATCTGGATATCATTATATCTGCAGCCGAGAAGTTTTTGGGGCCCCAAGACCTCACGGCAGAAGCACTACAAGGACTTTTGTCAATAGAAAATGGCTTCTGAGACTATTTTGGGACCTGATTAGAATGAGGTTTTTACAGAAAAGCAGGTTGATTTAATATTTTTTTTAATGATTTAATGTTTTATTTTTACCCAAATGTTTTTTCCATTTTTGGGATCCTTATTATCCACCCGCACAGTAGGTGGTGGAATGTACATTTAATTGTTGCGAACGCCAAGAAGAAGACCCTTATTCACAATCGCAGATGCACATTTATTTTGGGGGATAACTGAAGACAGTAGCCTAGTGTTTCAGATTAGTAACACTAGGCAATATTTGCCAGTGATGAAGAAAACTACTGGAGGGGCGCCAATGGTGTCGTCGAACCGTATTTGAGCCTGAGTATTCTGACAAAGAATTTAGGCAAATTGAGCCTCAGATGGCAGCCACTGCTGTAGCCACCGAGACCCCAGCCCCAGGATGAACACAGATCGGTGGTGCAGTTGTGCTAACTGGGCTCCAATACCGACAGAGAATTTAATTACACGACAGGAACTTATTGATGATGAAGAGCAGTTTGTTTGCTTTCACGACCACAGGGACTTGCCCACATCATCTCTGGTGTCCTATAAAAACAAATCTGTATCCCAAAAAGAAATTGGAGACGTTACCCAATTCCACCTGGGCCAAATGGACAAGTATCAGACGACTAAGTATCTGAACTTTTTTTTATTGAATGATTGCTTATCATAAACCTCCATGAGCTGGACCGTTGTGGGTTTATGTTTTTAGATTAGCCCAAACACTGCCCTGATATGTTTTTGGCAAATTTTACTTCAGTAGGATATAGAAAACATAGGCCTACACACTGAACTTGAAATAACAGCAAAATCTAATAACTGAAAATAAGAACATTATATTGTCAAAAAATAAAATGTAAATCTGCTGCTTCAGATTCTCAAATCTTTAATCTACACTGAACAAAATAAAAACGCAACTAAAATAATCCCAGAATTTTTCCACCAAAAGTATTTCTGAAATTTTGTTTACATCCCTGTTATTGAGCATTTCTCCTTTGTCAAGATCATGTATCCACTTGACAGGTGTGGCATATCAAGAAGCTGATTAAATAGCATGATCATTACACAGTTGTAATAAAGGCTACTAAAATGTGCGGTTTTGTCACACAACACAATGCCACAGATGTCTCAAGTTTTGAGGAAGCATGCAATTGGCATGCTAACTGCAGAAATATCCACCAGAGCTGTTGCCAGAGAATTGAATGTTCATTTGTCTACCATAAGCCACATCCAATGTCGTTAGATAATTTGATAGTACATCCAACCTGCTACACAACCCCAGACCACGTGTAACCAAGCCAGCACAGGACCTCTATATCCGGCTTCTTCACCTGTGGGATCGTCTGTGACCAGCCACCCGGACAGCTGATGAAGCTGTGGGTTTGCACAACTGAAGAATTTCTGCACAAACTGTCAGAAACCGTCTCAGGGAAGCTTATCTGCGTGCTCAATGTCCTCACCAGGGTTTTGACCTGACTGCAGTACGGCGTCGTAACCGACTTCAGTGGGCAAATTCTCACCTTCGTTGGCCACTGGCATGCTAGAGAAGTGTGGTCTTCACGGGTGAATCCTAGTTTCAACTATACCGGGCAGATGGCAGCGTGTATGGCGTTATGTGAGCAAGTGGTTTGCTGATGTCAACGTTGTGAACAGAGTGCCCCATGGTGGGGTTATGGTATGAGCAGGCATAAGCTATGGACAACGAAGACAAATGCATTTTATCTATGGCAATTTGAATGCACAGAGATACCGTGACGAGATCCTGAGGTCAATTTTCGGGCCTTCACCCGCTGCCATCACCTCATGTTTCAGCATGATAATGCACGGCCCCATGTCGCAAAGATCTGTACACAATTCCTGGAAGCTGAAAATGTTCCAGTTCTTCCATGGCCTGCATACTCACCAGACATGTTTGGGATGCTCTGGATCGATAGCCTGTTCCAGTTCCCAACAATTTCCAGCAACTTCGCACAGCCATTGAAGAGTGGAACAACATTCCACAGACCACAATCAACAGCTTGATCAACTTTATGCGCTGCATAAGGCAAATGGCGGTCACACCAGATACTGACTGGTTTTCAGATACACACCCCTACCTTTTATTTTAAGGTATCTGTGACAAACAGATGCATATCTGTATTTCCAGTCATGTGAAATCCATAGATTAGGGCCAAATTAATTCATTTCAATTGACTGATTTCCTTAACAAGTGAAACGAAAGGGAGATACCTAGTCAGTTATATATTAACTGTAACTTGGTGAAATCTTTGAAATTGTTGCATTTATTTTTATGTTTAGTGTATAATTGTCATTCCAGACAGTTCTTATACCTCACAATTTTGGAGTGGGTCCTCCGCGGTGAGACACTGGGTCTAGGAGTCAGGATTATTTCCCCATCCTACATGGTAAACACCATCTGAGCCAAATATCCATCACCTACACTGGTTTTCAGGAAGTGGAAGACTCCCAGCACTTGTGAATAGTCAAAGTTACAGATTTATGCTGCTTCCAGCCTGTGATGTGTCAGTTCAGGTACTGCGACTGCAAAAATAATTAATTCAGAGTGCAGTTAGACATGTTTACATGGCAAACACACACACTTATTCTCAAATTACAGTTAGTTTATGGTGTAACAGGAAAGGTGGTTCTTTATATTATGATAGACATAATGTATTCAAAGTGTGATGTACAGGTGTGATACAGTGCCTTCAGAAAGTATTCACACCCCTTGACTTTAAAAAAATGTGTTACAGCCTGAATTTAAAATGGACTAAATTGAGATTTTGTGTCACTGGCCTACACACACTACCCCATAATGTCAAAATGGAGTTACATTTATTTGACAAATTAATATAAAAATATATATAAGTATTCAACCCCTTTATTATGGCAAGCCTAAATAATTTCAAGAGTAAAGATGTGCTTAACACATAGTATAAATATATTTTTTCATGTGCTTTATGCTATTTACCTCATGACTCCTGCGGGCTTTGTTGACTATGAACTTGCTTGTTTACCCGACCGTGGGACAGACTATGTTTGTTCCCACACTCGGGACTCTCTCTATTGGTTTCACGGACACTTGGCCTCTCATCCTATTCTAACCACCTCTCGCCGGCTTTGCATTCATGTTACCTGATGAAATTGCTGTACAATATGATCTTGTTGCCATCTAATGCACATTCAAATGTCATAAATCAACACTGCAGAGCTCTACCTGTCTTCTGCCGTGCCCTGATTGTATTACTGCTGATGATACCTGTAGCTCAGGACCTGAAGCAAGGATATACATATTCTTGATACCATTTGAAAGGAAACACTTTGAAGTTTGTGGAAATGTGAAATTAATGTAGGAGAATATAACACATTAGATCTGGTAAAAGATAATACATAGAAAAAAACATGTTTTTTTTTGTATTTTTTTTGTGCCATTATCTTTGAAATTGCCAAACGTCCTGCACGGTGTTGGGCTGTAAGCACAACCCCCACCTGTGGACGTCAGGCCCTCATACCACCCTCATGGAGTCTGTTTCTGACCGTTTGAGCAGACACATGCACATTTGTGGCCTGCTGGAGGTCATTTTGCAGGGCTCTGGCAGTGCACCTCCTTGCACAAAGGCGGAGGTAGCGGTCCTGCTGCTGGGTTGTTGCCCTCCTACGGCCTCCTCCACGTCTCCTGATGTACTGGCCTGTCTCCTGGTAGCGCCTCCATGCTCTGGACACTACACTGACAGAAACAACAAACCTTTTTGCCACAGCTCGCATTGATGTGCCATCCTGGATGAGCTGCACTACCTGAGCCACTTGTGTGGGTTGTAGACTCCGTCTCATGCTACCACTAGAGTGAGAGCACCGCCAGCATTCAAAAGTGACCAAAACATCAGCCAGGAAGCATAGGAACTGAGAAGTGGTCTGTGGTCACCACCTGCAGAACCATTCCTTTTTTGGGGGTGTCTTACTAATTGCCTATAATTTCCACCTTTTGTCTATTCCATTTGCACAACAGCATGTGAAATGTATTGTCAATCAGTGTTGCTTCCTAAGTGGACAGTTTGATTTCACAGAAGTGTGATTGACTTGGAGTTACATTGTGTTCCCTTTATTTTTTTGAGCAGTGTATATATATATTTACACCTTTCTTCGCATCTTTTATTTTCCAAAAACTCAACTTCAAAACACTTTCCTGCAACCCGCCTCACCAATTAAAAAAAAAAAAGAAGTATTATTTACCTCATCTGAAATCCACAATTGAAGCTAGCCAGAAGCTAGCCAGTTTACTGGCTAACGTTAGTATTTCAGCTAACCACGGTTTGTGGTCATCAGCTATTCCTTTAGCTCAAAAATCTATCGCCACTTTTGTACAACGCAACTCAGACCAGAACATACCGGACCTATTTTTCTCCATATCCCCGGATTTTAACCACAAGCTCTGGACATTTACACCTGTATTTCGCAGCTAGTTAGCTGCTACCCGTGTGTCTATTGGCTTATGCCAATCCCGGAGCATTCATCAATTATTCCGGAGCTAGCCAGCTGAAGAGTTCCATCAGCCACTCCTGGGCTACAATCACCTATCCGGACCCGTTTTACTGCCAATGCGGAGCCCCACCGGGCCTTCACGACTGGACTACTGACGTTATCTGCCCGAGGGAGTTATCCAACTGGCACCTCCGTTGCGACGTTACCTGAACGCCAATCTGCGGCCCGCTAATCGTTAGCTGTCTATCGGCTGCTATCTGAATAAGTCTATCAGACAATTATTTTTTAAATATTTTTCTTTTTTCTTATTTTTTTTCTTTTTCTTGGGTCACTATAACTATATCTATTTTGCCAATTGGATTGATCCCCTCTACCACACAGAACCCCACTAATCTACCGACGGAAACGCACGGGGTGGCTAAAAACAGACCTCCATCCTATGCTACCTTGCTACCGATGGCCTGGCTAGCTGTCTGAATCGCCGTGACCCCAACCAACCTCTACTCACTGGACCCTTATGATCACTCGACTAAGCATGCCTCTCCTTAATGTCAATATGCCTTGTCCATTGCTTTTCTGGTTAGTGTTTATTGGCTTATTTCACTGTAGATCTTCTAGCCCTACTCACTATACCATATCCAACCTTTCAGTTCCACCACCCACACATGCGATGACATCACCTGGTTTCAATGATGTTTCTAGAGACAATATCTCTCTCATCATCACTCAATACCTAGGTTTACCTCCACTATATTCACATCCTACCATACCTTTGTCTGTACATTATACCTTAACTATTTTATCGCCCCCAGAAACGTCCTTTTACTCTCTGTTCTAGACGACCAATTCTCATAGCTTTTAGCCGTACTCTTATCCTACTCCTCCTCTGTTCCTCTGGTGATGTAGAGGTGAATCCAGGCCCTGTAGTGCCTAGCTCCACTCCTATTCCCCAGGCGCTCTCTTTTGATGACTTCTGTAACCGTAATAGCCTTGGTTTCATGCATGTTAACATTAGAAGCCTCCTCCCTAAGTTTGTTTTATTCACTGCTTTAGCACACTCTGCCAACCCGGATGTTCTAGCAGTGTCTGAATCCTGGCTTAGGAAGACCACCAAAAATTCTGAAATTTTCATCCCTAACTACAACATTTTCAGACAAGATAGAACGGCCAAAGGGAGCGGTGTTGCAATCTACTGCAAAGGTAGCCTGCAGAGTTCTGTCCTACTATCCAGGTC
The DNA here is from genome assembly GCF_029448725.1 of Salvelinus fontinalis. Lineage (NCBI taxonomy): Eukaryota > Metazoa > Chordata > Actinopteri > Salmoniformes > Salmonidae > Salvelinus > Salvelinus fontinalis. Next base: position 39,248,850 of record NC_074668.1, read on the forward strand.
TGTACCCAAACAATTTGAACTTCTACTTTTAAAAATCCAACTCTCTAAAAACAAGTCTCTCGCCGTTGCAGCCTGCTATAGACCACCCTCTGCCCCCAGCTGTGCTCTGGACACCATATGTGAACTGATTGCCCCCCATCTATCTTCAGAGCTCGTGCTGCTAGGCGACCTAAACTGGAACATGCTTAACACCCCAGCCATCCTACAATCTAAGCTTGATGCCCTCAATCTCACACAAATTATCAATGAACCTACCAGGTACCACCCCAAAGCCGTAAACACGGGCACCCTGATAGATATCATCCTAACCAACTTGCCCTCTAAATACACCTCTGCTGTTTTCAACCAAGATCTCAGCGGTTACTGCCTCATTGCCTGCATCCGTAATGGGTCAGCGGTCAAACGACCTCCACTCATTACTGTCAAACGCTCCCTGAAACACTTCAGCGAGCAGGCCTTTCTAATCGACCTGGCCGGGGTATCCTGGAAGGATATTGATCTCATCCCGTCAGTAGAGGATGCCTGGTTATTTTTTTAAGAATGCCTTCCTCACCATCTTAAATAAGCATGCCCATTCAAGAAATTTAGAACCAGGAACAGATATAGCCCTTGGTTCTCTCCAGAACTGACTGCCCTTAACCAACACAAAAACATCCTATGGTGTTCTGCATTAGCATCGAACAGCCCCCGTGATATGCAACTTTTCAGGGAAACTAGAAACCAATATACACAGGCAGTTAGAAAAGCCAAGGCTAGCTTTTTCAAGCAGAAATGTGCTTCCTGCAACACAAATTCAAAAAAGTTCTGGGACACTGTAAAGTCCAGAATAAGAACATCTCCTCCCAGCTGCCCATTGCACTAAAGATCGGAAACACTGTCACCACCGATAAATCCACTATAATTGAGAATTTCAATAAGCCTTTTTCTACGGCTGGCCATGCTTTCCACCTGGCTACCCCTACCCCGGTCAACAGCACTGCACCCCCCACAGCAACTCGCCCAAGCCTTCCCCATTTCTCCTTCTCCCAAATTCAGTCAGCTGATGTTCTGAAAGAGCTGCAAAGGGTCCAGATTATCTGCTGAAATTGTTGCCACCCCTATTACTAGCCTGGTCAACCTCTCTTTCGTGTCGTCTGAGATTCCCAAAGATTGGAAAGCAGCTGCGGTCATCCCCAACTTCAAAGGGGGGGACACTCTTGACCCAAACTGCTACAGACCTATATTTATCCTACCCTGCCTTTCTAAGGTCTTCGAAAGCCAAGTCAACAAACAGATTACCGACCATTTCGAATCCCACCATACCTTATCCGCTATGCAATCTGGTTTCAGAGCTGGTCATGGGTGCACCTCAGCCACGCTCAAGGTCCTAAACGATATCTTAACCGCCATCGATAAGAAACAATAGTGAGCAGCCGTATTCATTGACCTGGCCAAGGCTTTCAATCACCACATCCTCCTTGGTTTCTCAAATGATTGCCTTGCCTGGTTCACCAACTACTTCTCTGATAGAGTTCAGTGTGTCAAATTGGAGGGTCTGTTGTCCGGGCCTCTGGCAGTCTCTATGAGGGTGCCACAGGGTTCAATTTTTGGACCGACTCTCTTCTCTGTATACATCAATGATGTCGTTCTTGCTGCTGGTGAGTCTCTGATCCACCTCTACGCAGACAACACCATTCTGTATACTTCTGGCCCTTCTTTGGACACTGTGTTAACCCTCCAGGCAAGCTTCAATGCCATACAACTCTCCTTCCGTGGCCTCCAATTGCTCTTAAATACAAGTAAAACTAAATGCATGCTCTTTAACCGATCGCTGCCTGCACCTGCCCAACATCACTACTCTGGATGGCTCTGACTTAGAATATGTGGACAACTACAAATACCTAGGTGTCTGGTTAGACTGTAAACTCTCCTTCCAGACTCACATCAAACATCTTCAATCCAAAATTAAATAGAGAATTGGCTTTCTATTCCACAACAAAGCATCCTTCACTCATGCTGCCGAACATACCCTTGTAAAACTGACCATCCTACCAATCCTCGACTTCGGTGATGTCATTTACAAAATAGCCTCCAATACCCTACTCAATAAATTGGATGCAGTCTATCACAGTGCCATCCGTTGTCACCAAAGCCCCATATATTACCCACCACTGCGACCTGTACGCTCTCGTTGGCTGGCCCTCGCTTCATACTCGTCGCCAAACCCACTGGCTCCAGGTCATCTACAAGACCCCCTTATCTCAGCTCGCTGGTGACCATAGCAGCACCCACCTGTAGCACGCGCTCCAGCAGGTATATCTTTCTGGTCACCCCCAAAACCAATTCTGCCTTTGGCCACCTCTCCTTCCAGTTCTCTGCTGCCAATGACTGGAACGAACTACAAAAATCTCTGAAACTGGAAACACTTATCTCCCTCACTAGCTTTAAGCACGAGCTGTCAGAGCAGCTCACAGATTACTGCACCTGTACATAGCCCATCTATACTTTAGCCCAAACAACTACCTCTTTCCCTACTGTATTTATTTATTTTGCTCCTTTGCACATTCTTCCACTGCAAATCTACCATTCCAGTGTTTTACTTGCTACATTACTTCGCCACCATGGCCTTTTTTTTGCCTTCACCTCACTTGCTCACATTGTATATAGACTTATTTTTCTACTGTATTATTGACTGTATGTTTGTTTTACTCCATGTGTAACTCTGTGTTGTTGTATGTGTCGAACTGCTTTGCTTGGCCAGGTCGCAACCTGGTTAAATAAAGGTGAAATAAATAAATAAAAAACATTAGCTCAACAGTCCTGTGGGGGAGGGACACCGATCCTGTAGAGGTTTTAATGAGTGTTCAACAGGAATTTGTGTGTGTGGCCTCACCTGGTGTCCACACTAAGTAGCTGAAAAACATGAACGGACACACAAGGACAAACAATATAGCGTAGTTATAGAAATAATGAAGTGTCTTACTATTCTCCATGGTTGGCCCTCTTGCCTGTTCTTTGAAGGTGGAAGGAGTCATAGTTATACACCTGAGCCTGCTTACTGCACAACACAATCCATCAATCAGATTGATACATGGGTGTGTAGGTGTGGGTTATAGGGTGTCTAGTTGTTCTACATTTTTTCAATATGGGTGACTTAAAATCGCCTGTTTTGTTTTTGTACAGACATCACACCCTTATCTAAACAGCACCCTCACTTGAGAAGTAGAAATCAAAGGGAGAGAAACGGGGAATTGAATAACTGCAGTTGACATAGCTAAGTAAATGGTAGAATACTCTTATTGCAATGCGGATGGCTCTTAAAATAGCCTTTGGTTGTGCATAGTGTAGTCTATGGTGTTGCCTGGGAACAGCACTCTCTTTGAAGAAGTAGGAGGTGAAGATCCCCAGCACACGGATTGCCTCTCATGCTGCGTTGCTGGACCCCAACTTTGAAACATCTTGCAGAGCACCAGACTTCTCCTCTGGCACACGTCGGCTGCATATCCCCTCCTGGCCCCCGTGTCCATCCTCATGAAGTTATGCAGGACACAGGTAGCCTTCACATGCCGGAATTTCTCCAAGAGGCAGTCCCAGATGGCCCTGGTCACCCAACCTTGCAGTGCCCTACACGGTAACTGTAGGCAATCGTTTTGAAGGAATCTCCAGTTACAAGGTATCTAGGAATATGGAAGATAATGTTATTATTAGACTTTTACATCACCAGGTCATTGTGGATTACTAAAGTATAATATCCCTTATAACAAATCATGATAACATTGGATTGATAGATGCATGGGCACACACGTGCATGTGTAGCATGTGACAATAACAGGATCATATCAAGGATAGCATCACAAATGAATACATAAATACCACTTGAAGCTTGATGATGAGTTGATCATTTGAATCAGCAGTGCAGTGCTAAGGCAAAAACAGAAATGTGCACCCCTTTGAGTCCCCAGGACCAGGACAGAGAACCACTGCTCTTCATTGGGACCTCTTCATATGTAGACTGGCTTTCATAGGTCTCTTTATCTGAGGACAGAAAACCTCACAACAAACAGACTTCATTATACTCAAATTACACTGCACTGAATATTATGCTACTATTATCTTCCTCACTTCTAGGGACTGGAACTACACAAAAGTACCTGCCCTATTTAGAATAGCCTACTCTCTCACTTTGAAAGTTGGAGCTGCTAACATTATCCTTTCACGTTCCTCCATGGCTGTTAGCTAGCTACCTATAAACACATCAAGATAGTTAGCTGAAATGAAGTTAGGTTGCTGGTGCTATTTAATTCCCTTAGCTAGCTATACAGTATGTAAAGTTGACTAGCTAGTTCATTTAGCTGCTCATTTGAGTTAGCCTGCACTGTAGCTAGTTAGCTAATAATACATTTAAAAAAAAAAAATAATAATAATAATGTATTTACTTACTTGAATAGGTTCTCCCAGCCATATGGACAATTGGAAACAGGGCAGCAAAGTTTGTTTGTCACCAGAGCGTTTTAGAGCATATTACTATTGAACTATTTACCCATTTAATAACCAGACCTTCATACAAACTTGCTATGCGGAATTCTTGACGCACAATCGAACATGCTGGCACAAGCGAGTCACAACCGGCGGCCTAAGTGGCACGCGGCAATTTACCGCTTGCTAGTGAACATGCCACGTCACCCGCACTCTCCGCTCCTCACCCCTTTCCTCCATTGAAAATGAATGGGAAGCAGTGTTTCACCGCGCGGCACCGCGTGCTAGTGTACACGGGGCATCAAAAGGCAAACTCCAACTACCTAGTTTCAATGTATGGAATCGCTTGGTAAATTTAGGTAAACTTCCATTTTAACTAACGTCCTCATCAGTCAGATCCTCTGAAGACAGGGGATCTGACTGTTTTATTTGAACAGGTCGATTACCGGAGCACACGCATAAATATCCTCCTCCTCGTATTATCAAGCAATAATTGGAGGACATGTTTCGGCTCAGTAGGCAACATAACGTAACACTGCTCTTAGCAACATGCTACTGAATGTGGGGATAAATGTCATACCGAGTCATCTGCTCCAGTTCCTTTCTGACAGGTGCCTTTGTCTGGGTGGCAGAATGTTTTTTCTGTGGGACAGGTGCCTTTTTTGGAGGGGCGGAATATTTTTTCTGGGAGGCAGAAGACCCACTCTGATCTTCTGTTAAATCCTATTTTCCTGCTCCCTTTTCACAATATCTATTAGAAAATAATATAATTGTTGCCTATGTCATGATTAAATGCACTGTACCCTCTCTTTATTTAAACTGAATGAAAGTAAAACCTATTGTAGTTTCTTGTCAGAAAGACAAAGCAGAGAGGCTTCCCTGGCCCCTACCACAGGAAATAATCTGGAAATCCAAGAGCCATGAGTCTGCTCCTCTCTGCAGTCACACGTCTTATCTGAGGCCACACACTGCATGCAGAGTGTGTGGCCTCAGATAAGATGTGAGACTGCAGAGACGAGCAGGCCATTATGCTGCCCATCATATATTGGATAATGACATTATAGTTTTGAATAACCCATGGTATGTTAGATTTTCATACAGAATACTGAATCAGGCATTCATGGTTGATGACAACCTTTACAGACCAGTATTTTCTTTAGAAGTGAAAGATTTGGCAACCATTTTACATTTTAGGCATTTAGCAGACAGTCCAGAGCAACGTACAGGAGCAATTAGGGTTAAGTACGTTGCTCAAGGGCACATCGACAGAGCCTTGTCGATGTGCCCTCAGTTACTGGCCCAACACTCTAACCGCTAGGCTATCTGCCGCCATACAACATCACATTAGTCTTGTAAGAATTTTCTCGTTAGTTATTTCACAATGTTGTGGGAGACATTATCTTGCACCACCAGACTGTAACCTTTTTTTTTTTTTAAATAACTTACAGTACCTGATAAAAGTTTGTACACACCTGCTCATTCAAGGGTTTTTCTTTATTTTTACTATTTTCTACATTGTAGAATAATAGTGAAGACATCAAAACTATGAAATAACACACATGGAATCATGTAGTAACCAAAAAAGTGTTGAACAAATCAAAATATATTTTTGATTTTTTCAAAGTAGCCACCCTTTGCCTTGATGACAGCTTTGCACACTCTTGGCATTCTCTCAACCAGCTTCATGAGGAATGCTTTTCCAACAGTCTTGAAGGAGTTCCCACCTATGCTGAGCACTTGTTGGCTGCTTTTCCTTCACTCTGTGGTCCAACTCATCCCAAACCATCTCAATTGGGTTGAGGTTGGGTGATTGTGTTGGTCATCTGATGCAGCACTCCATCACTCTCCTCCTTGGTCAAATAGTCCCTACACAGCCTGGAGGTCAGTTTTGGGTCATTGTCCGGTTGAAAAAAAAAATGATAGTCCCACTAAGCGCAAACCAGTGCGAATGGAGTATTGCTGCAAAATGCTGTGGTAGCCATGCTGGTTAAGTGTGCCTTGAATTCTAAATAAATCAGTGTCACCAGCAAAGCACTCCCACACCTTCACACCACGTCCTCCATGCTTCACGGTGGGAACCACACATGCGGAGATCTTCCGCTCACCTACTCTGCGTCTCAAAAAGGAACTAAAAATCTAAAATTTGGACTCATCAGACCAAAGGACAGATTTCCACCGGTCTAATGTCCATTGCTCATGTTTCTTGGCCCAAGCAAGTCTCTTCTTATTATTGGTGTCCTTTACAGCCAGCAGCATACCATCCTGCATCCCACTGCTGGCTTGCTTCTGAAGCTAAGTATGTTTGGTCCCTGGATGGGAGACCAGATGCTGCTGGAGGTGGTGTTGGAGGGCCAGTAGGAAGCACCCTTTCCCAATACCCCAGGTCAGTGACTGGAGACATTCCCCTGTGTAGGGTGCCGTCTTTCGGATGGGATGTTAAACGTGTGTCCTGACTCTTTGTGGTTACTAATGAGCCCATTGAACTTATTGTAAGAGTAGGGGTGTTAACCCTGGTGTCCTGGCTAAACTCCTAATCTGGCCCTCATACCATCATGGTCACCTAATCATCCCCACCTTACAATTGGCTCATTCCTCTCTCCTGTAACTATTCTCCAGGTTGTTGCTGTAAATGTGTTCTCAGTCAACTTACCTGGTAAAATAAGTAGTGGTTTCTTTACTCCAATTTGACCATGAATGCCTGATTCAAGCAGTCGTGTCTGTGTCTGTTACTTGAAATCTGTGAAGCATTTATTTGGGCAGCAATTTCTGAGGTGCAGAAAACTCTAATGAACTTATCCTCTTCAGCAGAGGTAACTCTGGGTCTTCCATTTCTGTGGCGGTCCTCATGAGAGCGAGTTTCATCATAGCGCTTGATTGTTTTTGCGACTGCACTTGAAACTTTCAAAGTTCTTGAAGTTTTCCAGATTGACTGACCTTCATGTCTTAAAGTAATGATGGACTGTCGTTTCTCTTTGGACTTGGTGTTTTACCAAATAGGGCTATCTTCTGTATACCACCCCTACCTTGTCACAACACAACTGATTGGCTCAAATGCATTAAGGAAAGAAATTCCACAAATTAACTTTTAACAACACATCTGTTAATTGAAATGCATTCCAGGTGACTATCTCATGAAGCTGGTTGAGAGAATGCCAAGTGTGTGCAAATCTGTCATTAAGGCAAAGGTTGGCTACTTTGAAGAATCTCAAATATATTTTAATCTGTTTAACACGATTTTGATTACTACATAATTCCATATGTGTTATTTCATAGTGTTGATGTCCTCACTATTATCCTACAATGTTGAAAATAGTACAAATAAAGAAAAACTCTGGAATGAGTAGGTGTGTTTTTGACTGGTACTGTATATATTTATTAAAATCCCATTCACAGAAATGTTTGGTTTCTTGGAAAATAATAGGATAACAATTGAATCAAGGATAAAAGCTAGTTTATTCAAGTTTATATTTCATGTAGTAAGCTATTTGAATGTACAATGTGCAAATGAAAAAAACAAACCATCCCACAGGTAAGACAGTTATCATTTCTAAAAAGATACGGCACATTTTTCAATAGTTTTAAAGCCTGAGTGATTGATTCATTACATTATTGCTATCTGAAAGCGTGTTTCATATTGCATAATCGTTGCTTAATGCCTGCCTTCCCCCATTAAAAATGCATTCTCTTTGGTCCAACATCATGTCTTTTAGGCCTCCGAGTCCAAGGTAAATCGAATCAAACCTTTAGCTTTCTCTTTGAGACTTAACCCAAACAGAATACAAGTATTTCAATTTGTATCCACTTAGAAGTAGTGCTGAGCGATTAGTGCTTTTTGAGGTCGGTTCGGTTTCATTTCAATTCTTAAAAAATAATCCCGGTTTTCGATAATACATTAATGCATTATGTGGGTTGAATGCGGTAACACAAAATAAAACAATCATTAAAAGTCCCATGATGGTAGTGACTGCCCATAACTGCTCATCACTTATTAACCATCATTTATTCACATTACTTTAAAAAAATATTTGAGTTGTGTATATTACATGTTTTATTTTGATTACTTTTTAGTTTTTTATTTGATGACAATTAAAAATATATATATTAGTCATCCTCTCTACAGAGCTTCTGCCTATGCTGTCTGACAAAATAACAATTTTAGTAGTTCTTCAAAGTAAATAAGGCATACTTTTGTAGCTGCTGAATACCAGTCACTTAGATAATGTATTATCAGATAGATACCTCGCGAAGTAACTGCTCTCTATCCCTCTCGATTGCGCGTTCTTCTGTCTCAAGTAGGATTTTGGTCATGGTAGTTAATTACCACGTTTTCTGCACTAAACCATGTAGAATATTGTCCTGTTGGAAACTACAACTCCCTCCTACGTTGCAGTTCGGGCTTGATCTGGTTTATCTCTAGAGAAAATGTGCATAAAGGGAATTCAAATATTGAACCGACATTGGTCAATTGGTCACTTAGAAATGTTGTTTAATTGCTCAGCACTACTTAGAAGTCCAGTAAACATTGTGCACATACCTAAAAAGGTGCCACAGGATACACAATCAAGTCATAGTAATGTCTAGACAACAATATCAAATCAATGTGGAAAGTAGAGATCTTTGGTCAACATAGACACAATGCAAGGGATCTGCTTTTTGGCAGTAAAGCCGGGCATGGTGGAGAAAGACTCGAAGTCAAGTGCCACCATGTGGTTGACACGTGTCATGATCTGCATGATCTCCAGCTGTTTGCCGTACCTTTGTAACATCTCACAGAGGGCCTGCATGAACCAGGAGCCCTTCTGGGTGTTCCTCCAGGAGTAGTAGCCTATGGAGAGGCATGGACGTTACAAACCAATCAGACCAACCAATCACTGTAGCAATGTTGTACATTGCTACAACCTCTCTAAAGCACATACAGTGGTACATGGTCGTTTTTGTACATGGTACAGTGCAATTACCATATAAGTATACATGGCTATAGTAGTAGGCTTATAGTCTACTGTCATACCCGTTTGCAGTTTGTGTGTAAAAGTTATAACATATATCAGTTGTAAGTACTATGTAACATACCAATGTACCATCTAAATGTAACATATGTAGTATGCACGATTGTAGACGTTTTTTTTTTTTTATCTCAATACCAAATAATTTCTTGGTAACAATTAAGTAACTTACTGCGATTGTTTTCAATTAAAATGGTGATGTCACTAGGCTGGAAAAACTCTATCCACCAAAACGTTTCAAACAGCTCTTACACTAAAAAGGCATTATCATTTCCACAATTTCAGTTATTACAACCTCAGTGTGGAAATAAATATGAAAAAATCACATTTTTGACTGCCATGGGCCTTTAAAGTGTGTCAAAGTGGGGCATTAATAAAACAGGGTTTATTACCTGGGGCTGTAGAATAAGCGTAGAGAAAGTCTGCCTCAACAGGAATCCTCTCTGGAGAGTCATCAGCAACGGCGTCTGTCTCTATGCCACCATCCAGGTCACTGCCACGGCACGCCTACTCACCAGGTCCACAGGAAGGATCAGGGGTTAAGGGTCAGGGGAAGATAGGCTACACTTAGCAATGTACCACTGAATATCAGTCATGCAAATACATGTTCATCACTTCAGTACAAAAATTTGGAACAGGCAGCTAAAACCTTACAGTACCTGGATGAAGAAGAGTTTGGGCTTGCCCACCAGCGTTTTGCAGCGGTCCCCCCTAAAGAGGCCAGTGAGCTTTTTGAGTTCTACGTTGCCATCTGTGCCATAAAACACCCCCTCGTCTCCATGGCTCAGCATCACACACACAAAGGAGGCCGACTGGCTGTGGTCGTCTTGAGACACTGAAAATGTCACACGCACGCACACACAGTGGCTCTTGAAGTCAATCAAACTTAACATTAAACAGAGATTTCCTTCAGTTGATCAAATTTTAAAATACTAGTGCAAATTATTTGTAGACAATCAGAAAGAAACTTCTCAAATGACTCCACAAAAAAAGACAATCTAACTCGGACACTCACATCACAACTGCTGAGCTTACCTTTGTAAAGCAGCTGTTGTATCTGTTGCACAGTCTGGTCATTGGCAACCTTCACTTTGTACCCCAAACTCGAGAACACTTTAATCGCATGTCCTGCATCCACGTCTGTTCCATTGCGAAAGCTCATTCCTTTAAAGGGAAATAACCAATGAAGTGTATATAACAAAAATCGGACATACCATCATAACCTGAACAAGTGAAATGGACAAAAATACATCGTACAAACTTAGGCCTACCTGTGTGCTTGTCAAAGTTCTTGTTGTTGATGATGACACACTGTCCAAGGCTGGGGTAGTTCATCTTATATGTGTACATGTCAGCCGGAGGCTTAGCGTCTACTTCAGGATTCTTTGTCGTAAACCTTTGCACTGAGGGACTGCCCAGCCTGGAGCAAAAGGAAAAAGTTCCTTTTAACACTGAATCGGCTGCGGCACAGTGGGCGGACAATAACACATTGCAGAAGTCCTCGCAGAGTGATTAAAATGTCTACACGCACTTTTCACTGTCCATGTTAAACTGGCTGCACAGGTACGTTGAAAATGCATGTTGTTTGGCTAATGCAGCCAGCTGACATGCTTGAAGGCACAATGACAGCAGGTTTTGGCTTATGATCAGACACGCAATGTCACATTGCATTCTAATGCAGCTGAGAGAATACTTTGTCCGACACTATTTAAGGATAAAATGACGTTAAAAGATGCTTTCACAGAATGTGACAGCTGATAGAACTATGTAAAAAGAGGCTCACTCGCCCAGTGCATGCCACCCAAATGGGTATCTAAATAAAAAATCAGAGTGCAAACTAATTTAATAAAATACAGTGCCTTCAGAAACTATTCGCACCCCTTAACCTTTTCCACGTTTTGTTGGGTTACAGCATGAATTTAAAATAGATTGAACTGAGATGTTTTGCCACTGGCCTACACATAATACCCAATAATGTCAAAATTGTATGATGTTTTTCAAAACGTGTACAAATTAATCAAATATGAAAAGCTGAAAAGTCTTGAGTCAATAAGTATTCAAAAAATTTCCTTAACAAGTCACATAAGTTGCATGGACTTACTGTGTGCAATAATAGTGTTTAACATGATTTTTTTAATGACTGCCTCATCTCTGTACCCCACACATACAATTATCTGTAAGGTCCCTCAGTCGAGCAGTACATTTAAAACACAGATTCAATCACAAAGACCAGGGAGGTTTTCCAATGCCTTGCAAAGGGCACCTATTGGTAGATGGGTAAAAAAAAAAAAAAAAGCAGACCTTGAATATCCCTTTGAGCATGGTGAAGTTATTAATTACACTTTAGATGGTGTATCAATACACCCTTTCACTACAAAGATACAGGCGTCCTTCCTAACTCATTTGCCAGAGAGGTAGGAAACTGCTTAGGGATTTCACCATGAGGCCAATGGCTGTGATGGGAGAAAACTGAGGATGGATCAAAAACATTGGTAGCTACTCCACAATACTGACCTAATTGACAGAGTGAAAAGAAGGAAGTCTGTACTGAATACAAATATTTACAAAACATGCTTCCTGTTTGCAACAAGGCAAAAAAGTAATATTGCAAAAAATGTAGCAAAGCAATTCACTTTTTGTCCTGAATATAAAGTGTTATGTTTGGGGCAAATCCAATACAACACATTACTGAGTATCACTCTCCATATCTTCAATCATAGTGGTGGCTGCATCATGTTATCGGTATGCTTGTAACTTTAAGGACGCGGGAGTTTTTCAGGATAAAAAATAAATGGAATGTAGCTAAGCACAGGCAAAATCCTAGAGGAAAACCTGGTTCATTCTGCTTTCCACCAGACACTGGGAGAAAAATTCACAAAATCTACAGTGGAGTTACTTATCAAGAAGACAGTGAATGTTCCTGAGTGGCTGAGTTACACTTGACTAAAATCGGCTTGAAAATCTATGGTAAGACCTGCAAATTGTTGTCTAGCAATTATCATCAACCAATTTGACAGATCTTGAAGAATTTTGAAAATAATAATAGGCAAATGTTGCACAATCCAGGTGTGGAAAGTTCTTAAGATGTAGCCAGAAAGATTCACAGCTGTATTCGCTGCTAAAGGTGCTTCTACAAAGTATTGACTCAGGGATGTGAATACATATGTAAATGAGATATTTCTGTATTTCATTTTCAGTAAATTTGCTAACATAAAAATCAAAAATAAAGTTTTCATTGTCATTTTTGGGTCAGTGTGTGTAGATGGGTGACAAAAAATAATACATTTTGAATTCGGCCTGTAATACAACAAAATGTGGAATAAGTCAAGGTGTATTAATACTTTCTGAAGGTACTGTACATTTGATTTTGATGCCCACCCTCTATTCTTTGGGTAGCTGATAGGGTTGACATGAGAAATGCATTGCCTTACCCATGTGCAGCTATCCCTTTGGCGTCCACCAAATCAGACATGGCATCAGTCTCAGTAGCGCAATCACTCTTACAACACCTAACTGTTATAGTTGTACTGAAAGAGAAAATAAGAAGTTAATCACACACACACAAGTTCCAAAGTTGAATCCACACAGGAGACAAGCCATAATCTAAGTCAACTAAATTAGTTAACCTGCTATCAACTGTGGTTCAATAGTGAATGTAGCTATCCATTTCTTTTTATAGTAGTACTGTTAGATATTATGACATGTAACACGAGCTAAATAACTAGCTAGTATGCTAACGTTAATAGCCAGCTAACGTTAGTACGTTAGTTACCAAAGTCTGTGTAGCTAACTTTCAGTTAGCTAGCTAGCTACTCTTATCAAATTTACAATTTACGGTAGCTAGTATATGTAGTGTGCGTGTATATATATATACATATATTGTAACGACCCTGGGTTATATATATATATATATATATATATATATATATATATATAACGTTATGTAGAGGTAACCTCGTAAATTAATGTTAACGTTACCAATTTGAATTTGAAAGTGAAACGTCTCCTGTTCTTGTGTATATTACAGTACATTCCATAAGGTATCAATGAAAGGTGTAAAATCTTTAAACATAATTACTTTGCATTAAGGAGTTGAAATATACCGGCGAGGGAGTAAAGGTGAAGACTTCTCCGCAACTAAACGAGGTTATCTGATACTTGTTCATATGGTGTCAAAGAAAAAAACGTAGTTTACACGTCATTGTGCAAAGCAGCCAATCAAACACCGTAGTTTATTTCCTGTGTGGGCGGCATAAAGGACACACCTTGACCAAAGACGGTCATAACGTTTCCAGAGTTGTGTGACTTTCCTGAGAATGAGGCAGACAGGTAAAGACAAGCGCAAGATGGCGGAAGCGGATGAGTAGGTTCAGAATACAATGGCAGTAGAATCAATGAGAATTGGAGTATTGTCCAAAAGAATGGAAAACGGAGCAAAGTAGTGTACAGTGATGAGAATGACCTTTCGTATCTAGTAGGAGTACGATTTGTTAATGAGGAGCGATTGAGTAGAGTACCAATGAAAAAACCCATTTGAGTTATCTAACTGATGGAGAGAGTGCTGGGTAAAGTGAAGTCTGTAAGGATCTTGAGAGGCGGGCTTGTTTTGATTTTTGTTGAACTTCTGCGGATCAGAAGGAACGTGCGTTGTGTATTTTGATACGTTTGAAGTGTCGTGTGTGTCTCTTCGGAACAGGGCACCCCTCAAGGGTGTTATATCTGGCGTCTCGTGGTCAGTCGATTTTGAAGAGATAAAAAATATTCCTGGAGTGATTGAAGCACGTCGGGCGAATCGTGTGGTGAATGGTGATGAGTCTATCGTTCTTTTGTTTTTTGATATGGAGTCTCTCTACTCAAGTGAAGTTAGTATATATTAACTACAGAGTCCGAACATTTATCCAAAGACCAATGCAGTGTGATCAGTGTAAAGCTGTTGGTCATGTAGCAAATGTTTACAGAAGGGACAAGCAGAGATGTCCAGGTTGTGGAAAGGAACATATTATGTGTTATAAAAGTGATGCATATGTGACTTGTTGCCATGTCTTCTGAATGCCCCATAAGGGTGAAAGAGAATCAGGTGGCCAAAGTCAAGGTTTTACAGAGCATTTCATATGCAGCAGGTGTGAAAAGGGTTGAGGGTTTGAATGGCGCACCAGAAGAGTCCATGGTAGTGGATAGGCCTACACTGCAGGATACAGGGGTTGCCTTTCACCAGCAGGATCCTGACATTTTAAAGGTTAAGAAGGTGGACTTTGTGGCATTTATAGCTATGGTAATTAATGGCACTGCCAAGGTGGAGAGAAGGTACAGGAAAATAGAAATCATCGTGATTGCGACAGAGCGTTTCCTGGAGCTGAAAGATTTATCAGCGAAGGACTTGCATGCAACATTGGCACAAGCCGAACCACCCCCTCAGGTCCTACAGCCTGAGAAGGGAGATATGGGGAACTAAAAGTAGGAAGAAGTGGTAGTTTTTTCTTTTTGGCAATGTACTATTTTATTAGGGTGGATTAAGTTAGTTGCACTATTACGTATGGATTTATTTATATACCTAATGTGACCGATGTGAAATGGCTAGCTAGTTAGTGGTGGTGCGCGCTAATAGCGGTTCAATCGGTGCTTCGAGGGTGGCTGTTGTTGATGTGTG
The DNA here is from genome assembly GCF_029448725.1 of Salvelinus fontinalis. NCBI lineage: Eukaryota > Metazoa > Chordata > Actinopteri > Salmoniformes > Salmonidae > Salvelinus > Salvelinus fontinalis. Next base: position 39,263,955 of record NC_074668.1, read on the forward strand.
CAGAGGGTCCCTGGTTCGAGCCCAGGTAGGGGCTAGGAGAGGGACGGAAGCTGTACTGTTACACTAACAGCTAATCAAAGGGCTACCCAGACCCCTCTTTTACACTGCTGCTACTCTCTGTTTATTATCTACCTACATGTACATATTACATCAATTATCTCGACTAACCGGTGCCCCCACACATTGACTCTGTACTGGTACCCTATGTATATAGCTTTGCTATTGTTATTTTACTGCTGCTGTTTAATTATTTAATTTAATTTTTTAAACTTATCTATTTTGTACTTTTTCTTAAAACTACATTGTTGGTTAAGGGCTTGTAAGTAAGCATTTTACTGTAAGGTTGTATTTGGCTCATGTGACAAATCACATTTGATTTGATTGTAGGGAAGAAAAATTAAAGTACAGATAGCCCAAAAAACGACTTTAAAGTATTTTTACTTAAGTACTTTACACCACTGGATAAGGTACTCATTACTCAAACAGATATTTAAAAAAAAAAAAAAAAAAAAAAACATAGGCTGACCTTACTTGAGAAATGTTATATACATTCTCAAAAGGACCATTTATAAATAGTGCATAATCAACATGTTAAACAACTGTAGCATAATTCATATCTGATACTTTATTGGTTGTATCTTAAACTTTTATGAACATACAGTATAACTGGAGAACATAGAGTATCAAACTACTGTACTTGATAAGAGCATTTATATCTCCCCTCTCAAAGTTTCATTGCCAGGATTATTAATTTACACCAGGAATGGACAGCTTTGAGGGTGGTGGCACAAAAAAATCTGAACTCACGAGGGGCTGCAGTGGCCGTAGGATCTGCATTAGAGGTCGAACATTATGATATTACAACGCCGATACAACGCCGATACCGATTATTGGAGGACCAAAAAAAGTCATGACGATTTTTATTTATTTATTTGTAATAATGACAATTACAACAATACTGAATGAACACTTATTTTAACATAATATAATACATCAATAAAAATCAATTTAGCCTCAAATAAATAATGAAACATGTTCAATTTGGTTTAAATAATGCAAAAACAAAGTGTTGGAGAAGAAAGTAAAAGTGCAATATGTGCCATGTAAAAAAGCTAACGTTTAAGTTCCTTGCTCAGAACATGAGAACATATGAAAGCTGGTGGTTCCTTTTAACATGAGACTTCAATAGTCAAAGGTATATGGAATACATATGGTATAGAGAGAAATAATCCTATAAATACTATATTAACTACAACCTAAACCGCTTACCTTGGAATATTGAAGTCTCATGTTAAAAGGAACCATCAGCTTTCATATGTTCTCATGTTCTGAGCAAGGAACTTAAATGTTAGCTTCACAGTCACCGCTGTTTTTAAGGTGTATTTTTATCTGTTTTTTAAATCTGATTTTAAATCTGCTTGCATGAGTTACTTGATGTGCAATAGAGTTCCATGAAGTCATTGCTTTATGTAGTACTATGTGCCTCCCATAGTCTCTTCTGGACTTGGGGACTGTTAAGAGGCCTCTGGTGGCATGTCTTGTGAGGTATGCATGGGTGTTTGAGCTGTGTGCTAGAAGTTTAAACGGACAGCTCCGCGCATTCAACATGTCAATACTTCTCACAAATACAAGTATTGACGAAGTCACTCTCCTCTACTTGGAGCCAGGAGAGATTGACATGCATATTGTTATTATTATTGTTATCATCTCTGTGTACATTTAGGGGCTAGCCATGCTGCCCTGTTCTGGGCCAATTGTAATTTTCCCAAGTCCCTCTTTGTGACACCTGACCACACGACTGGACAGTAGTCCAAGTGCAACAATACTAGGGCCTGTAGGACCTGCCTTGTTGATAGGCAGAGCACGGCTTTATTATGGACAGACATCTTCCTATCTTAGCTACTGTTGCGTCAATATGTTTTGACCATGACAGGGTAGCTCCAAGCAATTTAGCATCCTCAACTTGCTCAATTTCCACATTATTCTTTACAAGATTTAGATGAGGTTTAGGGTTTAGTGAATGATTTGTTCTGTAACGACTGTCTTCGTCCTCCTCATCTGACGAGGAGAAACGAGAAGGAACGACCAATGCGCAGCGTGGTACGTATCCATATTTATTTGAATACTTTTCAATTATGAACAAAAACATTTAAACAGACGAAAACCAACGAAGCTACAGTCCCGAACTAGTGAACACAGACAAAACAGGAACACACGAACAGGAACAATCACCCACAAAACACACTACAAAACAGGCTACCTAAATATGGTTCCCAATCAGAGACAATGACTAACACCTGCCTCTGATTGAGAACCATATCAGGCCAATCAAGACGCCCCACATAGAAACAGAAAACATAGACTGCCCACCCCAACTCATGCCCTGACCATACTAAAACAAAGAAAAACCAAAAGAACTATGGTCAGAACGTGACATGTTCCAAGTACAACTTTTTGAAATATTTGGGCCTAAGTTATTTATTGCCACCCATTCTTAAACTGACTGCATCTCTTTGTTAAGTGTTTCAGTGATTTCTGTGGATGCCAAAGGGGTTGCTGTGGTAGCTGGCCTGGATATTGTTGAGTCATCAGCATACATAGACACACAGAGCCAGAGGCAGAGCCAGAGGCAGGTCATTAGTAAATATTGAAAACAGTAAGGAGCCGAGACTCTGACTCTACCCGATTATGTTTGAGAGGCTTCCATTAAAGCACACTCTCTGTGTTTTGTTAGACAGGTAACTCTCGGTCCACAATATAGCAAGGGATGTAAAGCCATAACACATAACACAGCAGCAGATTATTATTCATACTGTCAAAAGCTGCACTGAAGTCTAAAACAGCTCCCACAATATTTTTATTATACATTTCTCTCAGCCAATCATCAGTCATTTGTGTAAGTGCCGTACATGTCGAATGCCCTTCTCTATAAGCGTGCTGAAAATCTGTTAATTTATTTAGTGTGAAATAGCATTGTATCTGGTCAAACACTATTTCTTCCTAAAGTTTACTAACTTTTTTACGAGTAAGTTCCAAATATCTCTAACTGTCGCCCCTGCTTGAGTTTTTTTCATGCCCGTGATGTCAGAATGCTCTCACTGTTCCAAAATATGATTGTTATGCAACTGGACACGCTGCCCTCAAACCAAGGCACGCTGCCTGCTAATTATCTATAGGCTATGTTTCAACTTGTCAATTTCAAATTATTTTCTAACAAGTTGTATTTTCTAAAAACAGTTTGAATTGAGGTGTGTTCCGCCTCCTCGTTAATTCACATAAGAAGTAGCCCATTTCACTGTTGCGGATCATTTATGTTTGAAGCTTTACTGAGCCAGACAAACTTCGAGAGCCCAAGCACTTCCCTAGTTTTTCCCGAGATCAAGATTGACGACATTGCGCATCTCTAGTCAGAACAGGCCTTGCACAAAGGTTTTCCCCCAGCACATTTTCTGGCTGGCGCCCGCATTGCCTTCATTGTTGTTTTCCTTACAAATTGGACTTTGGATATGTGTGCGTTCCTATCAAAGTAAGTGGCTTATTTTCTGTATATTGTGTTGTCGTTTCTGCTGTAGCACACCGTATGTATGTATGGATCATAATGTCACGTTCTGTGGCACTCCGCAGAAGGAGCAGACATCCATGGGAATTAATGGAATTCCACAATATTTCAATGAAATGTTTCAAGGACAAAATTACATGTATTTAAATATTTTTTTGTTCTAGAGGGGAAAGTAACTTAAGTACTCTAACAATTCTACTTTATGAAAAATGTTATTATGTTTACCTCACACAATATAATATAATAAGTATGCATTAATGGGTATGTAGTAGAATAAATGTGGCATAAACAAATGTAGACATTAGTAAATGCATTTCTATAGCTTCCAAAATCTTTTATACAATGGAGGAGTAGTACAAAATGGAGGTGCAATGGCTTTAAAACAGTGCCTCTTAACAGTCATCTAGTGTATCATTGGGTTCAACAAAGGTTTTCACTCAAGGTGATGCATTTGTTTTGCTGTGAACTATCTAAATGCTATGTTGTGAAGTCGTGGTTAGTTTTACCCACATTCATATATGAAGTAAATGTTCATAGAAAACATGAGCTGGCCCAGAGTAATAGCCTATTTTTGAAAATACAAGGTTATGGCCTCTACCCGGGGACCTAACCTATCCTTTGTAGCTAATTGAATTTAGGTTAGGCTATTAAAATAATTTCTCTATTTCCATCATACAAACATATGGTGGTAACCTGTGAAAGAATTGCTCAATTAATTCAAACATCCTCATATACAGTACTGATATTAAATATTTTATCCATATACACTAGATGGCAGTATTATAAGAGAACAGAATCCATGCATTGCATTGGGTAATTTTGTGGCCCATTCCAATATGTGTATTTTAGAGTTCCGTATTAAATGGTGATCAGGACTGTATACTAGGATGCCGTAAGTATTGTTTGACAGTGAAATTGTCTGCACAGATATTTGGTTTGAACTTTTCTCCACTTATGAATAAACATACAACCATTTCATATGTGTACTCTTTCAAAAAGCCTTATTTCCTGTCTTTGGGTCTCACCATTATGTAGTCTATTCTCATTTAAATTGTATCTATGCTGACCTGGCCTAGTGCCCTCTCTTTATGTTTTTCTTTCTCTGCTAAAGCTTACCTATTCCTTAAATACCCGCGTTGAGGACTCTGTTTTTCACTCCCATGTTCAGTCTAAATGTCCTGGCCTGCACTACTTCCCTCCTGTCCTTGCTCCTGTAGTGATGTGATGTTTCATCTGGCTAATGCTTCTGCAGAGAAGTGCCCCAATGATATATGGTTATGGTCTATAGAGGAAACTGGAAAATAAACACACACACACACACCATGAGTAGAAAACAGAAAGAGTGCCTGGGAGGATGGATTGAGGGGGCAGAAAATAAACCATTTATCTTTCTGACAGGAGGCCCACCATATTTGAGTCTACCCCTGTTATTATTGGGTGTTGTTGTTCTTTGTTGGGAGTTCGTATAGTGATTACAAGCACCTATAGGTCTGTCGATCATCCCTGTCTGTGTACAACTCTTTCATCACAGTAGTTCATCATTTTGACATCGTTCACTGACTGCCGCCCAAACAGGTTAACCAACAGCAACGGGGACGCTGGCACTTTACTCTATTACGTCCAATCAAATTTCAAAATTGGCCTGGACTATGAATTGGTAATGACTTTGTACTGTGTATGTATTGTAAGTTGAAGGTCTGGGAGCTGTTGTGGGTGTTGTGAGGGCGGCCATAGGAGCAACAGTTTATTGCTTCCCAAATGTGCCCTAATTTTATGGGCCCTGGTAAAAAGTAATGCAAAATATAGGGAATAGGGTGCCATTTGGCATCTCAGAAATCAAACTGGATAAACATCAGAAATAGAGGAAGGCCAGGACTAAAAACAAACAAAATATAACTATTTTAAAATAGATTGTGTCTGTGAAATGTATAAAGTAGGTATAAGCTGGAAGTAGAAGCCTAAGTGTTATTGTTTATTAGTTTACTCTAATTAAGGGAGGGGTGGTAGAGTTTGCGGGGAATAAAAAGGAAATTCTGTTTAAAAAACGTGTGTATATATATATCGCCAGCAGCATACCACCCTGCATACCACTACTGGCTTGCTTCTGAAGCTAAGCAGGGTTGGTCCTGGTCAGTCCCTGGATGGGAGACCAGATGCTGCTGGAAGTGGTGTTGGAGGGCCAGTAGGAGGCACTCTTTCCTCTGGTCTAAAAAAATATCCCAATGCCCCAGGGCAGTGATTGGGGACACTGCCCTGTGTAGGGTGCCGTCTTTCGGATGGGACGTTAAACGGGTGTCCTGACTCTGAGGTCATTAAAGATCCCATGGCACTTATCGTAAGAGTAGGGGTGTTAACCCCGGTGTCCTGGCTAAATTCCCAATCTGGCCCTCAAACCATCATGGTCACCTAATAATCCCCAGTTTACAATTAGCTCATTCATCCCCCTCCTCTCCCCTGTAACTATTCATCCACCTCTGGCCTGCTCGCCTCCCTACCACTGAGGAAGTACAGTTCCCGCTCAGCCCAGTCAAAACTGTTCGCTGCTCTGGCACCCCAATGGTGGAACAAACTCCCTCACGACGCCAGGACAGCGGAGTCAATCACCACCTTCCGGAGACACCTGAAACCCCACCTCTTCAAGGAATACCTAGGATAGGATAAAGCAATCCTTCTGCCCCCCCCCCCCCCCCCTAAAAGATTTAGATGCACTATTGTAAAGTGGCTGTTCCACTGGATGTCATAAGGTGAATGCACCAATTTGTAAGTCGCTCTGGATAAGAGCGTCTGCTAAATGACTTAAATGTAAATGTAAATGTATTCCCCAGGTCGTTGCTGCAAATGAGAACGTGTTCTCAGTCAACTTACCTGGTAAAATAACGGTAAAAAATAAAAAATAATAAATATATATGTGTGTATATTTGTATGTATATATGTACAGTGGGGGAAAAAAATATTTAGTCAGCCACCAATTGTGCAAGTTCTCCCACTTAAAAAGATGAGAGAGGCCTGTAATTTTCATCATAGGTACACTTCAACTATGACAGACAAAATGAGAAGAAAATATCCAGAAAATCACATAGTAGGATTTTTAATTTATTTATTTGCAAATTATGGTGGAAAATAAGTATTTGGTCAATAACAAAAGTGTATCTCAATACTTTGTTATATACCCTTTGTTGGCAATGACAGAGGTCAAACGTTTTCTGTAAGTCTTCACAAGCTCTTCACACACTGTTGCTGGTATTTTGGCCCATTCCTCCATGCAGATCTCCTCTAGAGCAGTGATGTTTTGGGGCTGTTGCTGGGCAACACGGACTTTCAACTCTTCAATGGGGTTGAGATCGAGGGAGTCTGGCTAGGCCACTCCAGGACCTTGAAATGCTTCTTACGAAGCCACTCCTTCGTTGCCCGGGCGGTGTGTTTGGGATCATTGTCATGCTGAAAGACCCAGCCACGGTTCATCTTCAATGGCCTTGCTGATGGAAGGAGGTTTTTACTCAAAATCTCATGATACATGGCCCCATTCATTCTTTCATTTACACGGATCAGTCGTCCTGGTCCCTTTCCAGAAAAACAGTCCCAAAGCATGATGTTTCCACCCCCATGCTTCACAGTAGATATGGTGTTCTTTGGATGCAACTCAGCATTCTTTGTCCTCCAAACACGACGAGTTGAGTTTTTACCAAAAAGTTCTATTTTAGTTTCATCTGACCATATGACATTCTCCCAATCTTCTTCTGGATAGTCCAAATGCTCTCTAGCAAACTTCAGACGGGCCTGGACACGTCTGGCACTGCAGGATTTGAGTCCCTGGCGGCGTAGTGTGTTACTGATGGTAGGCTTTGTTACTTTGGTCCCAGCTCTCTGCAGGTCATTCACTAGGTCCCCCCGTGTGGTTCTGGGATTTTTGCTCACCGTTCTTGTGCTCATTTTGACCCCACAGGGTGAGATCTTGTGTGGCGCCCCAGATCGAGGGAGATTATCAGTGGTCTTGTATGTCTTCCATTTCCTAATAATTGCTCCCACAGTTGATTTCTTCAAACCAAGCTGCTTACCTATTGCAGATTCAGTCTTCCCAGCCTGGTGCAGGTCTACAATTTTGTTTCTGGTGTCCTTTGACAGCTCTTTGGTCTTGGCCATAGTGGAGTTTGGAGTGTGACTGTTTGAGGTTGTGGACAGGTGTCTTTTATACTGATAACAAGAGCAAACAGGTGTCATTAATACAGCTAACGAGTAGAGGACAGAGGAGCCTCTTAAAGAAGAAGTTACAGGTCTGTGAGAGCCAGAAATCTTGCTTGTTTGTAGGTGACCAAATACTTATTTTCCACCATAATTTGCAAATAAATTCATTAAAAATCCTACAATGTGATTTTCTGGATTTTCTTTCTTATTTTGTCTGTCAAAGTTGAAGTGTACCTATGATGTAAATTACAGGCCTCTCTCATCTTTTTAAGTGGGTGAACTTGCACAATTGGTGGCTGACTAAATACTTTTTTGCCCCACTGTATATACAGTTGCAGTCGGAAGTTTACATACACTTAGGTTGGAGTCATTAAAACTAGTTTTTCAACCAACAGAAATTTCTTGTTAACAAACTATAGTTTTGGCAAGTCGGTTAGAAGCTTCTGATATGCTAATTGACATCATTTGAGTCAATTGGAGGTGTACCTGTGGATGTATTTCAAGGCCTACCTTCAAACTCAGTGCCTCTTTGCTTGACATCATGGGAAAATCAAAGGAAATTAGCCAAGACCTCAGACATTTTTATTTTAGACCTCCACAAGTCTGGTTCATCCTTGGGAGCAATTTCCAAATGCCTGAAGGTACCACGTTCATCTGTACAAACAATAGTACGCAAGTACAAACACCATGGGACCACGCAGCCGTTAAACCGCTCAGGAATGAGACGCGTTCTGTCTCCTAGAGATGAATGTACTTTGGTGCGAAAAGTGCAAATCAATCCCAGAACAACAGCAAAGGACCTTGTGAAGATGCTGGAGGAAACAGGTACAAAAGTATCTATATCCACAGTAAAACGAGTTCTATATCGACATAACCTGAAAGGCCGCTCAGCAAGGAAGAAGTCACTGCTCCAAAACCGCCATAAAAAGCCAGACATGTGTTTGCAACTGCACACGTGGACAAAGATCATACTTTTTGGAGAAATGTCCTCTGGTCTGATGAAACATAAATAGAACTGTTTGGCCGTAATGACCATCATTATGTTTGGAGGGGGTGCTTTGCTGCAGGAGGGACTGGTGCACTTCACAAAATAGATTGCTTATTGAGGAAGGAAATTATGTGGATATATTGAAGCAACATCTCAAGACATCAGTTAGGAAGTTAAAGCTTGGTCGCAAATGGGTCTTCCAAATGGACAATGACCCCAAGCATACTTCCAAAGTTGTAGCAAAATGGCTTAAGGACAACAAAGTCAAGGCATTGGAGTGGCCATCACAAAGCCCTGACCTCAATCCCATAGAACATTTGTGGGCAGAACTGAGAACTTGGCACCAGAGTGCCAGGTCTTGGACAAAAATGCTTCTCAACAGTTTTACTCCCAAGCCATAAGACTCCTGAACAGGTAATCAAATGGCTACCCGGACTATTTGCATTGTGCCCTCCCAACCCCTCTTTTTACGCTGCTACTACTCTCTGTTTATCATGAATGCATAGTCACTTTAACTACACATTCATGTACATATTACCTCAATTGGGCCGACCAACCAGTGCTCCCGCACATTGGCTAACCGGGCTATCTGCATTGTGTCCCGCCACCCGCCACCCACCACCCACCAACCCCTCTTTTACGCTACTGCTACTCTCTGTTCATCATATATGCATAGTCACTTTAACCATATCTACATGTACAAATTACCTAAATCAGTCTGACTAACCGGTGTCTGTATGAAGCCTCACTACTTTTATAGCCTCGCTACTGTATATAGACTCTCTACTGTTATTTTTCACTGTCTTTTTACTGTTGTTTTATTTCTTTACTTACCTATTGATCACCTAATACCTTTTTTGCACTATTGGTTAGAGCCTGTAAGTAACCATTTCACTGTAAGGTCTACACCTGTTGTATTCGGAGCACGTGACAAATAAACATTGATTTGATTTGAAAAAGTGTGTGCGAGCTAGGAGGCCGACAAACCTGACTCAGTTACACCAGCTCTGTCAGGAGGAATGGGCCACAATTCACCCAACTTATTGTGGGAAGCTTGTGGAAGGCTACCCAAAATGTTTGACCCAAGTTAAACAATTTAAAGACAATGCTACCAAATACTAATTGAGTGTATGTAAACTTCTGACCCACTGGGAATGTGATGAAAGAAATAAAAGCTGAAATAAATCATTCTCTCTACTATTATTCTGACATTTCACATTCTTAAAATAAATTGGTGATCCTAACTGACCTAAAACAGCGAATTTTTACTCAGATTAAATGTCAGGAATTGTGAAACTGAGTTTAAATGTATTTGGCTAAGGTGTATGTAAACTTCTGACTTCAACTGTATATATATATATATATTTATATTTACCCCAAGTATATAGGAGATAAGAAATGATGCAGACAATTACATTGATGGAAGCTACAATCTATCTGCAATATTAAAGCTGATCCCCCCCCCCCTATACATATACAAAACAAAGGTCTCAGTGGAGCTCGGTGAAAACCATGAATTGACTACCAGATACTTGTTATCTCCATTATATCAATTTTTATCCTCTTCTCTCCTGTCATTGTTTCATCTGTAACAAATGACCTGTGGAACACTCCAATCACCTTTGTTGACCGTGTAAAGGTTGACACACAGATAATATTGGGTCTTTTTGTGGCAAATATATGAATGCTCATAGCTTTTACTGAGTAGGTGGGACTTGAAATATTGATTTAATTGACAGATTAGTTAAGAAATGTGTGATTAGCAAGACTGACATCCACTTATTTACTAGGGGAGCCCAGGAGAGCACACTCGATCTTCCTTATTGACTAGCTCCAGGCTAGAAGATATGGGCCTTCAGGGTGTCAGAGTTGTTGATTTTATGACAGACGTGATAGAAATCAATACTTTAAATGGGATATAAAGCCTGTGTCTGTACTCTGTGTGAGGCTAAATACTCTTTTAGCCGGAAATTCACCAACGTCGATTGCCTCCAGACCACTCCATCCACACTGACGTGTTTAGATTATCATCGATGTTGTCATGTCAACATAATCATGTAGTATCAAAGATAAACAGCTGGTTTACTTAATACTCACATAAGAATGTAGCCTAGCTGTCCTGCTACTCTATGTTGCTTTGCTAAGATCCATAATTGCACACTAGGAATCTGACTCCCCTGCCTGTTGGTTTTGGAATTTAACAATGATTGAATGTATTTCACAGCTGAAGAGGAGGTGATGAGAGAGAGAGAGATAAGGATGAGAGAGTGAGAGAGAGAGAGAGATAAGGATGAGAGAGTGAGAGAGAGAGAGAGAGAGATAAGGAGGAGAGAGTGAGAGAGAGATAAGGAGGAGAGGGAGAGTGAGCAAGCGAGGGAGAGAGAGAGAAGATAGGGAGGAGAGAGCAAGAGAGAGAGAGGAGATAAGAGGGGAGGGAGGGAGAGAGAGAGACATGATGGAACAGCTGGCTTGTGTGGAGCCACAGCCATGGACAAAAACAATGCCTTTGTCTTGTTCGCCAGAGAGCAGTTTTAATCACAAAAGGGCTTGCATGCATTGTTGTGTTGCTACCATTACAACTTTTATCCTGTGTTTTATTTCCGTGGAGCGGGCTCCAACCACCAAAACGTGCTCTGTCTAGGCTACCTGCACCTGCGCTGTCTAGACTGCCCCAATAATTACTGTTGTTGTCACGTTCTGTTGCATAATTAAACAAGTGTGTCAACAGCAGGATACCCTCGGATTAAAATTCAACACGCCTGGCGCCTAGATTACACCTATCTATACATACTTTGCATTGTTTGTGAGATCAGACATAATATCACTATTTCAGCCATTACCCAGTGGTGTAAAGTAGTTAAGTAAAAATACTTAAAATGACTACTTAAATCGTTTTTGGGGGTATCTGTACTTTAGTATTTATATTTTTGACAACTTTTACTAAAGAAAATAATGTACTTTTTACTCCATACATTTTCCCTGACACCCAAAAGTGTTGATTACATTTCGAATGCTTAGCAGGACAGGAAAATTGTAATATTCACACACTTATCAAGAGAACACAACCCTGGTCATCCTTACTGCCTGTGATCTGGCAGACTCACTAAACACACATGCTTCGTTTGTAAATTATGTGTTTAAGTGGCTATACGTAAAAAATAGACATTTGTGCTTTCTAGTTTGCTTAATATAAGGAATTTGAAATGATTTATACTTTATTTTACTTTTGATACTTACAGTGCCTTCAGAAAGTATTCACACCCCTTGACTTTTTCCACATTTTGTTGTGTTACAAAGTGGGATTAAAATGGACCTATTTGTCATTTGTTTGTCAAATATATACACAAAATACTTGAATATATATATATATATCTAAGTGTTAGAATTTTTCTTTCATTTTGACATTCAAGTATTTTGTGTAGATCTTTGACAAACAAATGACAATTAGATCCATTTATATATAAATACACTGCTCAAAAAAATAAAGGGAACACTTAAACAACACAATGTAACTCCAAGTCAATCACACTTCTGTGAAATCAAACTGTCCACTTAGGAAGCAACACTGATTGACAATAAATTTCACATGCTGTTGTGCAAATGGAATAGACAAAAGGTGGAAATTATAGGCAATTAGCAAGACACCCCCAAAAAAGGAGTGATTCTGCAGGTGGTGAACACAGACCACTTCTCAGTTCCTATGCTTCCTGGCTGATGTTTTGGTCACTTTTGAATGCTGGCGGTGCTCTCACTCTAGTGGCAGCATGAGACGAAGTCTACAACCCACACAAGTGGCTCAGGTAGTGCAGCTCATCCAGGATGGCACATCAATGCGAGCTGTGGCAAAAAGGTTTGCTGTGTCTGTCAGCGTAGTGTCCAGAGCATGGAGGCGCTACCAGGAGACAGGCCAGTACATTAGGAGACGTGGAGGAGGCCGCAGGAGGGCAACAACCCAGCAGCAGGACCGCTACCTCCGCCTTTGTTTAAGGAGGTGCACTGCCAGCGCCCTGCAAAATGACCTCCAGCAGGCCACAAATGTGCATGTGTCAGCATATGGTCTCACAAGAGGTTTGAGGATCTCATCTCGGTACCTATTGGCAGTCAGGCTACCTCTGGCGAGCACATGGAGGGCTGTGCGGCCCCACAAAGAAATGCCACCCCACACCATGACTGACCCATCGCCAAACTGGTCATGCAGGAGGATGTTGCAGGCAGCAGAACGTTCTCCACGGCGTCTCCAGACTCTGTCACGTCTGTCACATGTGCTCATGTGCTCAGTGTGAACCTGCTTTCATCTGTGAAGATCATAGGGCGCCAGTGGCGAATTTGCCAATCTTGGTGTTCTCTGGCAAATGCCAAACGTCCTGCACGTGTTGGGCTGTAAGCACAACCCCCACCTGTGGACGTCGGGCCCTCATACCACCCTCATGGAGTCTGTTTCTGACCGTTTGAGCAGACACATGCACATTTGTGGCCTGCTGGAGGTCATTTTGCAGGGCGCTGGCAGTGCACCTCCTTGCACAAAGGCGGAGGTAGCGGTCCTGCTGCTGGGTTGTTGCCCTCCTACGGCCTCCTCCACGTCTCCTGATGTACTGGCCTGTCTCCTGGTAGCGCCTCCATGCTCTGGACACTACGCTGACAGACACAGCAAACCTTTTTGCCACAGCTCGCATTGATGTGCCATCCTGGATGAACTGCACTACCTGAGCCACTTGTGTGGGTTGTAGACTCCGTCTCATGCTACCACTAGAGTGAGAGCACCGCCAGCATTCAAAAGTGACCAAAACATCAGCCAGGAAGCATAGGAACTGAGAAGTGGTCTGTGATCACCACCTGCAGAATCACTCCTTTTTTGGGGGTGTCTTGCTAATTGCCTATAATTTCCACCTTTTGTCTATTCCATTTGCACAACAGCATGTGAAATTTATTGTCAATCAGTGTTGCTTCCTAAGTGGACAGTTTGATTTCACAGAAGTGTGATTGACTTGGAGTTACATTGTGTTGTTTAAGTGTTCCCTTTATTTCTTTGAGCAGTGTATATATATATTTTATATCTTGATTAGATAAGTATTCAACTCCCTGATACATTGCCCTTGTGTTTTAGGTTATTGACCTGGTGAAAGGTGAATTCATCTCCCGTTACGCTTTGTATTCAGGACATAAAGTTAATTTCTTTGACACATTTTTTGTATTATTAGTTTGTGCTTTGTTGCAAACAGGATGTATGTTTTGGAATATTTGTATTCTGTACAGGCTTCCTTCTTTTCACTCTGTCAATTAGGTTAGTATTGTGGCGTAACTACAATGTTGTTGATCCATCCTCAGTTTTCTCCTATTACAGCCATTAAACTCTGTAACTGTTTTAAAGTCACCATTGGCCTCATAGTGAAATCCCTGAGCGGTTTCCTTCCTCTCCGGCCACCGAGTTAGGAAGGACGCCTGTATCTTTGTAGTGACTGGGTGTATTGATATACCATCAAAAGATAATTGTATGTGTGGGGCACAGAGATGAGGTAGTCATTCAAAAATCCTGTTAAAATTCCACGTAAACTATTATATGACTTGTAAAGCACATTTTTACTCTTGAACTTTTTTATACTTATTGACTCATTTCAGATTTTCATTTTTAATTAATTTGTACAAATTTGTAAACATATTTCCACTTTGACGATTTGGATTTTTGTGTGTAGACCAGTGACAAAACATCTAAATGTAATCAATTTAAAATTCAGGCTGTAACACAACAAAATGTGGAAAAAGTCAAGGGGTGTGAATACTTTCTAAAGGCACTGTAAGTATACTTTAGCAATTACATTTACTTTTGATACAAAGTATATTTTAGACATTTACTCAAGTAGTATTTTACTGGGTGACTTTCATTTTTACTTTTACTCAAGTATGACAATTGGGTACTTTTTCCACCACTGCCATTACCAGGGTGTGTTTGACAGGTCATTACTAACATTTCTGTGGTCGTAACGTTAACAGGAAAAAACAACAGGCAAGAGTATGAGAGAGTCTCAGGAGTAAAATGAAAGCAATCGATCCAGTGAGATTTAAGTTACAAGTGGATTTTGCACCCCTCAAACACAGGAAATGGATGGCTGAAAAAGACAGATCCTCAGGTGGTCGGAGCATGCACGTTACTACATAAGGAGGGAATAAATCAAAATGGCAGATGTTAAAAGGACTTTGGTGGTGATATGGAAAACCTCTGGGTGTAGTGTCCTTATCATTGTCATGGTGTTTATGGTACAGGTTTGTATAACCAGTTACCAGGGAACATATACCCAAAGCCTCCAATGGCAGTTTTGTTTCCATTTAGGTAGTACAGCCAGAGAGATTGACAGTCAGGGATGGACTGGCCATCTGGCATTTCAGACTTATGCCAGATGGCCTGGTCCAGTTTTAGCCCAGTGATCCTGTCTCACTTGGGTATTTTATGCAAAATGACCATTATCTAGCTAATAATGGGGGCCTCAGGGGGAAAAATCGGCGGTGTGTGGGCCTCGAGGGAAAAAATGGGCCCGGTGTGTTAGAAAAGCCAGGGCCATTTTTGATCCCAGTCCGCTCCTGTTGCGGTGGTTGATTAAGCTGTGTGTGTGTGTGTGTGTGTGTGTATGTGTGTGTGTATGTGGTTCATCAAGTATGGTTTCCTCAAGAGAATAAATTACAGCACAAATTGCCTCGTAAATAAGAGTAAATAAGCAGCAGCCTCTGTCAGCAGCATCGGCATTCAGTGGTTGTCAGATTAATTCAAAGTGGGATTTCAGGTCTTGATCTTTTAATGGTGCCTTCCCTCCTCAAACAATACGTTTCAACAAATCAAAGGAGCTTTTGCTACTGACATGTTTAACTTTGCCATCATAGCTGTATTGAGCTAGGTTACGTCCCAAATGGCACCCTATTCCCTAGTGCACCACTTTTGACCAGGACCCATAAGGTTTTATTTATTTAGTCAACCTCTCGTATTAACTTTGCGACGCAACCAAACAAAGCAGTTATTTACAGCGGAGATTCTCTTTGGTCTGTTGTGTAGGTAGGCGACCGTCGGTTTAATGTTCTGCCTGCCATGTATTCATGAAAGAACGTGTCATGTTGTATGTAGCCTATGTGCTATGTCCGCTTGCCTGCGATTCTGTTTTGGAAGAACAGGAAGCCTAGTATGAATATCCCATCCTTCACCTCTAGATCTCAGGCCATGGTTAATGGATAGACGAACCAGAGGAAATCCTTTATACTGTAGAGAGGTGTATTGCTTATAGTTTGAGAGAGGATGAGGATGTTAAATCAAATCAAATCAAATTTTATTGGTCACACATATTTAGCAGATGTTATTGCGGGTGTAGCGAAATGCTTGTGCTTCTAGTTCCGACAGTGCAGCAATATCTAACAAGTAATCTAACAATTCCACAGCAACTACCTAATACACACAAATCTAAGTAAAGGAATGGAGTAAGAATATATACATATAAATATATGGATGAGCAATGACCGAGCGTCATAGGCAAAATGCAGTAGATGGTATAAAATACAGTATAAACATATGAGATGAGTAATGAAAGATATGTAAACATTATTCAAGTGGCATTATTAAAGTGACTTGTGATCCATTTATTTAAGTGGCCAATGACTTCAAGGCTGTATGTACAGGCAGCAGCCTCTCTGTGTTAGTGATGGCTGTTTAACAGTCTGATGGCCTTGAGATAGAAGCTATTTTGATGCACCTGTACTGCTTTGTACCTGTACTGATGCACATGTGCTGCTAGCTTTGATGCACCTGTACTGACCTCGCCTTCTGGATGGTAGTGGGGTGAACAGGCAGTGGCTCAGGTGGTTGAGGGCAGGTAGTTTGCCCCCGGTGATGCGTTGTGTAGACAGCACCACCCTTTGGAGAGCCCTGCGGTTATGGGCTGTGCAGTTGCCGTACCAGGCGGTGATGCAGCCCGACAGGATGCTCTCAATTGTGCATCTGTAAAAGTTTGTGAGGGTTGCGCCTTCTTCACCACACTGTCTGTGTGGGTGGACCATTTCAGTTTGTCCGTGATGTGTACGCAAAGGAACTTAAAACTTTCCACCTTCTCTACTGCTGTCCCGTTGATGTGGATAGGGGGATGTTCCCTCTGCTGTTTCCTGAAGTCCACGATCATCCCCTTTGTTTTGTTGACGTTGAGTGAGAGGTTGTTTTCCTGACACCACACTCCGAGTGCCCTCACCTCCTCCCTACAGGCTGTCTCGTCGTTGTTGGTAATTAAGCCTACTACTGTTCTGTCGTCTGCAAACTTGATGATTGAGTTGGAGGCGTGCATGGCCACGCAGTCATGGGTGAACAGGAAGTACAGGAGGGGGCTGAGCACGCACCCCTGTGAAGCCCCAGTGTTGAGGATCAGCGAATTGGAGATGTTGTTTCATACCTTCACCAACTGGGGGCGGCCCGTCAGGAGGTCAAGGACCCAATTGCACAGGGCGGGGTTGAGACCCAGGGCCTCCAGCTTTATGATGAGCTTGGAGGGTGCTATGGCGTTGAATGCTGAGCTGTAGTCAATGAACAGCATTCAACATGGGTATTCCTCTTGTCCAGATGCGTTTTGCAGTGTGCGGTGTGATGGCGATTGCATTGTCTGTGGACCTATTGGGGCGGTATGCAAATTGAAGTGGGTCTAGGGTGACAGGTAAGGTGGAGGTGATATGATCCTTGACTAGTCTCTCAATGCACTTCATGATGACAGAAGTGAGTGCTACGGGGCGGTAGTCATTTAGTTAGGTTACCTTTGCCTTCTTGGGTACAGGAACAATGGTGGCCATCTTGAAGCATTTGGGGACAGCAGACTGGGATAGGGAGAGATTGACTCTGTCCGTAAACACACCAGCCAGCTGGTCTGCACATTCTCTGAGGACGCAGCAAGGGATGTGGTCTGGGCCGGCAGCCTTGCGAGGGTTAACACATTTAAATGACTTACTCATGTCGGTCACGGAGAAGGAGAGCCCACAGTCCTTGGTAGTGGGCCGCGTCGGTGGCACTGTATTATCCTCAAGCAGGCAAAGAAGGTGTTTAGTTTGTCTAGAAGCAAGACGTCGGTGTCCGTGGCGTGGCTGGTTTTCTTTTTGTAGTCCGTGATTGTCTGTAGACGCCACCACATACGTCTCGTGTCTGAGCTGTTGATTTGCGACTCCACTTTGTCTCTATACTGACATGTCGCTTGTTTGATTGCCTTGAGGAGGGAATAACTACACTGTTTGTATTCGGCCATATTCCCAGTCACCTTTCCATGCTTAAATGCGGTTGTTCGCACTTTCAGTTTTGCGCGAATTTCGCCATCTATCCACGGTTTCTGGTTAGGGTAGGTTTTAATAGTCACAGTGGGTACAACATCTCCTATGCACTTCCTTATAAACTCACTCACCGAATAAGCGTATAAATCAATATTATTTGCTGAGGCTACCCGGAACATGTCCTAGTCCACGTAATCAAAACAATCTTGAAGCGTGGATTCCGATTGGTCAGACCAGCGTTGAATAGTCCTTATCACGGGTACATCCTGTTTGAGTTTCTGCCTATAGGAAGAGAGAAGCAAATGGAGTTGTGGTCAGATTTTCCAAAGGGATGTGGCGGAGGGCCTTGTATGCATCGCGGAAGTTATAGTAGCAGTGATCCAGTGTTTTGCCAGCGCGAGTGCTACAATCAATATGCAGATAGAATTTAGGTTGCCTTGTTCTCAAATTTGCTTTGTTAAAATCCCCAGCTAAAATAAATGCAGCCTCAGGATATATGGTTTGCATAAAGTCCAGTGAAGTTCCTTGAGGGCCGTTGTGGTATCGGCTTGAGGGGGGATATACACGGCTGTGAGAATAACCAACGAGAATTATCTTGGGAGATAATACGGTCGGTATTTGATTGTGATGAATTCTAGGTTAGGTTAACAAAGGGACTTGAGTTCCTGTATGTTGTTACAATTACATGATGAGTCGTTAATCATGAAACATACACCCCCGCCCTTCTTCTTCACGGAGAGATGCTTATTCCTGTCTTACTTCTGTCGGCGCGACGCACAAAGAATCCTGGTGGCTGTACCGACTCCGACAGCATATCCCGAGAGAGCCATGTTTCAGTGAAACAGAGTTTGTTACAGTCCCTGATGTCTCTCTGGAAAGCAACCCTTGCCCTAATTTTGTCTATCTTGTTATCTAGAGAATGGACATTAGCGAGTAATATACTCAGAAGCGGTGGGTGGTGTGCGCGCCTCTAAAGTCAGAGCAGATGGCCGCTCTGTCTACCTCTTCTGCGGCGACGTTGTTTTGGGTCAGCCTCTGGAATCAGTTCAAATGCCTTGGGTGGTTCGGACACAGGATCTGCTTCGTGAAAGTTGTATTCCCGGTCGTAGTGGTGGTAAGTTGACATCGCTCTGATATCCATTAGTTCTTCCCAGCTGTATGTAACAACACTTAAGATTTTCTGGGCTAACAATGTAAGAAATAATACATAAAAAAAATGAAATACTGCAAAGTTTCCTGAGGACTAGAAGCGCCATTACACCATAAATGTAATACACACTAATCTAAAAGTAAAAGAATGGAATTAAGAAATATATAAATATTAGATCGAGCAATGTCAGAGTGGCATTGACTAAAATACAGTAGAATAGAATACAGTATATACATACTGTATGAGATGAGTAAAGCAGTATGTAAACATTATTTAAACATTATTAAAGTGACTCGTGTTCCATTATTAAAGTGGGTAGTGATTCCAAGTCTATGTATATAGGGGAGCAGCCTCTAAGGTGCAGGGTTACGTAACTGGGTGGAAGCCGGCTAGTGATGGCTATTTTAACAGTCTGATGGCCTTGAGATAGAAGCTGTTTTTCAGTTTCTCTGTCCCAGCTTTGATGCACCTGTACTGACCTCGGGTGGTTGATGTCCATGATTATCCCTTTGGCCTTCCTGTGACATCGGGTGCTGTAGCTGTCCTGGAGGGCAGGTAGTTTACCCCCGGTGACTCGTTGGGCAGACTGCACCAACCTCTGGAGAGCTCTGTGGTTGTGGCAGTGCAGTTGGTCTCAATTGTGCATCTGTAAAAGTTTGTGAGGGTTTTAGGGGCCAAGCCTTCTTCACCACACTGTCTGTGTGGGTGGACCATTTCAGATCGTCAGTGATATGTACGCCGAGGAACTTGAAGTTTTCCACCTTCTCCACTATGGTCTCATCGATGTGGATAGGGGCGTGCTCCCTCTGCTGTTTCACGAAGTCCATGATCAGCTCCTTTGTTTTGTTGACAATGAGTGAGAGGTTATTTTCCTGGCACCAATCTTCCAGGGCCCTCACCTCCTCCTTGTAGGCTGTCTTGTCATTGTTGGTAATATGTTGTGTGGTTTGCTTTCCAATGGTGCCTGGCTGGAGGGGAGCCTTATGTGAAGCAGCTGATCAAATCAAATCAAAGTTTATTTGTCACGTGCGCCGAATACAACAGACTTACAGTGAAATGCTTACTTACAGGCTCTAACTAACAGGGCAATTTTAAAGTAAAAAATATGTAAGTAATTAGATAAGTTAAGACAATAGATAAGTAAAGACATAAAAGGCAAATAAATAAGAGGCTATAACAGTAGCGAGGCTGTAAACAGGCACTGGTTAGTTGGGCTAATTGAGGTAGTATGTACATGTAGGTATGGTTAAAGAGACTATGCATATACAATAAACAGAGAGCAGCTTTAGCGTAAAAGAGGTGTTGGCGGGTGTTAGGTGGCGGGACACAATACAGATAGTCCGGGTAGCCAATGTGCGGGGGCACCAGTTAGTCGGGCTAATTGAGGTAGTATGTACATGAATGTATTGTGAAAGTGACTATGCTGATATGATAAACAGAGAGTAGCAGCAGTGTAAAAGAGGGGCACACACACACACTGTAACAGCAGCCTTCCCTCTCTTCACTAGAAGAGGGGGTGTAACAGGGATCAGACCAACACGCAGGGTAGCCAGTGCTCAACATGTTTAATACGAACGATAAACGTGAACGCTTAACAAATACAAAATAATAAATGTGGCAAACCGATACAGTCCTAGCTGGTGCATAGAAAACACAAAGACAGGAAACAACCACCCACAAATCCCCAACACAAAACAAGCCACCTATATATGATTCCCAATCAGGGACAACGATTGACATTGACAGCTGCCTCTGATTGAGAACCATATTAGGCCGAACACAGAAACAGACAAACTAGACACACAACATAGAATGCCCACCCAGCTCACGTCCTGACCAACACTAAAACAAGCACAACACACAAGAACTATGGTCAGAACGTGACACACACACACACACACACATACAATGCTATTAGTCCGGGTAGCCATTTGATTACCTGTTCAGGAGTCTTATGGCTTGGGGGTAAAAGCTGTTGAAAAGCCTTTTGGTCCTAGACTTGGCGCTCCGGTACCGCTTGCCATGCAGAAGTAGAGAGAACAGTCTAAGACTGGGGTGGCTGGGGTCTTTGACAATATTTAGGGCCTTCCTCTCACACCGCCTGGTGTAGAGGTCCTGGAGGGCAGGCAGCTTGGCCCCAGTGATGTACTGGGCCATACCCTCTACCCTCTGTAGTGCCTTGCGGTTGAGACCGAGCAGTTGCCGTACCAGGCAGTGATGCAACCAGTCAGGATGCTCTTGATGTTGCAGCTGTAGAACCTTTTGAGGATCTGAGGACCCATGCCAAATCTTTTTAGTTTCCTGAGGGGGAATATGCTTTGTCGTGCCCTCTTCATGACTGTCTTGGTGTGTTTGGACCATTCTAGTTTGTTGGTGATGTGGACACCAAGGAACTTGAAGCTCTCAACCTGCTCCACTACAGCCTCGTCGATGAGAATGGGGGCGTGCTCGATCCTCCTTTTCCTGTAGTCCACAATCATCTCCTTAGTCTTGGTTACATTGAGGGATAGGTTGTTATTCTGGCACCACCAGGCCAGGTCTCTGACCTCCTCCCTATAGGCTGTCTTGTCGTTGTCGGTGATCAGGCCTGCCACTGTTGTGTCGTCTGCAAACTTAATGATGGTGTTGGAGTCATGCCTGGCCACGTAGTCGTGGGTGAACAGGTAGTACAGGAGGGGGACTGAGCACGTGCCCCTGAGGGGCTCCAGTGTTGAGGATCAGTGTGGCAGATGTGTTGCTACCTACCCTCACCACCTAGGGGCGGCCCGTCAGGAAGTCCAGAATCCAGTTGCAGAGGGAGGTGTTTAGTCCCAGGATCCTTAGCTTAGTGATGAGCTTTGAGGGTACTATGATGTTGAACTCTGAGCTGTAGTCAATGAATAGCATACTCACGTAGGTGTTCCTTTTGTCCAGGTGGGAAAAGGCAGTGTGGAGTGCAATAGAGATTGCATCATCTGTGGATCTGTTTGGGCAGTATGCAAATTGGAGTGGGCTTATGGTTTCTGGGATAATGGAGTTGATGTGAGCCATTACCAACCTTTCAAAGCACTTCATGTCTGACGTGAGTGCTACAGGTCTGTAGTCATTTAGGCAGGTTGCCTTTGGGTTCTTGGGCACAGGGACTATGGTGGTCTGCTTAAAACCTGTTGGTATTACAGACTCAATCAGGGACATGTTGAAAATGTCAGTGAAGACACCTGCCAGTTGGTCAGCACATTCCCGGAGCACATGTCCTGGTATTCCGTCTGGCCGCTCGGCCTTGTGAATGTTGACCTGTTTAAAGGTCTAACTCACGTCGGCTACGGAGAGCATGATCACACAGTCGTCCGGAACAGCTGATGCTCTCATGTATGCCTCAGTGTTGCTTGCCTTGAAGTGAGCATAGAAGTGATTTAGCTCATCTGGTAGGCTCGTGTCACTGGCCTTTGTAGTCTGTAATAGTTTGTAAGCCCTGCCACATAAGGCGAGCGTCGGAGCCGGTGTAGTATGATTCAATCTTAGCCCTATATTGAACCTGTTTGATGGTTCGTCGGAGGGCATAGCAGGATTTCTTATAAGCTTCCGGGTTAGAGTCCCGCACCTTGAAAGCAGCAGCTCTACCCTTTAGCTCAGTGCGAATTTTGCCTGTAATCCATGGCTTCTGATTGGGGTATGTACGTACAGTCACTGTGGGGACGACGTCCTCGATGTACTTACTGATAAAGCCAGGAGTACACTGATGGTCTTGCTCTATAAGAGTTGAGGGTTTCAATGAATGAAGAGCAGTCAGTCTCTAGACACTACTCGGAAATGGCAGTACTGCTCTGTGTGGAGCACCAGACATTTTCTCAGCTCCTTAACCTTTCAATGAGAGATCTGTACTGTCCCAAATGGCCTCATATGTCCTATATAGTACACTACTTTTAACCAGGGCCCATAGAGTGCTCATGTGCTGATTAATTAATTTGTGGGAAAGAAAATAGTGTGTGTCTCATTCTTTTTGCTAGCAGCAGGGGTTAATTTGTGTAAATCATCCTCTCTGTTAATAATAAGACTCTGTAAGGGAAGACAGATGGTTGGTCAGAGGACTGTTGTTGCTCTGTACTTTCTGAAACATTCACCTTTGCTTTCTCCTCCAACATACTGAGGAGTCTCTCCGTCTCCACAGCGGTGTCCCAAGTGGCACCCTATTCCCTATATAGTGCACTAGTTTTGACCACAGCCCTATGGGCTCTGGTCAAAAAGTAGTGCACTGCATAGGGAATAGGGTGCCATTTGGGATGCATCCCATACCTGCTCATGTAGTTTTCTTTCCAGTTTTGCCTGGCTGGAGGGGAGCTTTTTCAATGTTCTTTGATTACAGTGGGTGTGTGGAAAGGCTTCTCACCTCAATCACTCCCAGAGTCAGACCAGTGGAATTCTCCAGAATGTGAGCAAATCGAGTGGCAGAGCAGACTGCATTTAGGCCAGAGGTTAGGTATAGAGGGGTCCTCATGCGTGCACCCATAAAGCTCTCCCTACTGCTGAACTGACCAGTAGATTAGACTTTAGTATGCAATTCCTGAACCTTGGGGTTGCGGGAGCACACACAGAAATCAAGAGAAGGAACAAAGTCTTTCATCAAAGCTACATGAGAGCTTTTCTTAATAGATCTGAGCTACTTAATGGAGGGCAATGAGTTGAAAAAGACCCTGATTTGAGCTCCAGAGAGCAGACGTGATGAGAGATGTGATTATAGAGAGTTGGGGGCTTGTATGGGTTATTGACCTATAGCTAATCATATGATCTGCTGATAATAACACCACTGCCCCCTCTTTATGTATCTCTCTTACCATAAGGTGCATCCTAATGATGGCTGCATTTGTCTGTCTCATCCTTCTCTCTCTCTCTCTCTCTCTCTCGCTCTCTCTTATCCCTCTCTTGCCCACTACCTACTTATCAGGTATTGGATTCATATTGCGGTCTGGTTATTAATGTGAGAATATTGCGGCCCACCTTTTCGACATTTGTGCTGGCTGCTTGTGAATGCAATCGCTCAATCTCTCATTATCCATCACCCTCTTTTTGACTCCCTTTACTCCCTGCGCCCCGGGCACTGTGGCTGGTTTGTCTTGGCTGATGCATTTATTTGTCAGCGGCCCTACTTTTCATTTGTGAAGGCTGCTCTGTCAGACTGGAGATGGCAGGACAGAGACACCTCACCCTGCTATAATCTCAAGTTGACAGCTCCTGGAAGCTGTCAACGTGATCACACAGAAGGAAGATTGTTCTGTCAAAAGGAAAGATGAGGAGAATTCCACCACTTTTCCCCTGCAGTGATGCCAAATGTTGCCCACTGGGTTTGGATTATTGGCTAATGTGAGTTCAATTCGCAGGGTTACCCTGCTTTGAAGTGAACCATGGCTGTTGCTGTGATAAAGAAAGCTATTGACATGGTTCTTTATACACATAAACTGCAGACACTCTGATTAGGCAAACTGTTGTACTCTAATCAGAAATTGGCTTGGTTCCCAACAACTACAACAAACAAATTCACACACTGGCACTCAAATTCTCCAATGAATTGACAACCACACATAGTCACTGTGCTGGTTCACTAAATCCTATATCCCTGGATTCCCTGCTTTCCCTTCAGCCTAAAGTGCATGTTAAGCCTGATATTTTCTCTGAGCTATCCTACTATCTTACCATTCGTTCTCATGCTGAGTGTAATTTTTCCCATCCCTTCTGGGCGCTGATGAAATCCGGAGTGGGGTCAGGTGTGCATCCCAAATTGCACTCTATTCCCTACATAGTGCACTATTTTTGACCAGAGCCTTGGTCAAAGGTAATGCACTACATAGAAAATAGGTTGCTATTTTGGACATTCACAGGAAGAGTGTATTACACAGATAACGGGGAGAGCCCGTTGAAGTCGGAGGATTAGCCTCTTCACCTGCATCATGACTGACAGGTGCTAAGTGTTATGGATGGCCAAGGCTGATAGAGTCTGATGGATGGCCAGGCTCACGTCAGGCTCATGGAAGAGATAATCTGAAAACAAATTTACCGTTCTCATTCTCGCTCTCTCTCTGTTTTTCTCTCTTCTCTCAATATCTGTCATTATGTCACTCACTGTTTCCCTGCCTCTTCTTTCTTCTTCATTCTCTCTCTCTCTCTCTCTCTCTCTCTCTCTCTCTCTCTCTCTCTCTCTCTCTGTCTCTGTCTCTGTCTCTCTCTCTCTCTCTCTCTCTCTCTCTCTCTCTCTCTCTCTCTCTCTCTCTCTCTCTCTCTCTCTCTCTCTCTCTCTCTCTCTCTCTCTCTCTGTCTCTGTCTCTGTCTCTGTCTCTGTCTCTGTCTCTGTCTCTGTCTCTGTCTCTGTCTCTCGCTCTCGCTCTCTCTCTTTATCTGTCTCGCTCTCGCTCTCTCTTTATCTGTCTCGCTCTCACTCTCTCTCTTTATCTGTCTCGCTCTCGCTCTCTCTCTTTATCTGTCTCTCTCCCTTTCTCTCTCTCTCTCTCTCTCTCGCTCGCTCTCACTAATTTGCTCTCCCTCCCACTCATCTTCCACCAGTTCATCTCTGCTGCCCAGACAGCCAGTCCATAACAACATCAAGATTCTAATCTAGTCATCTTCAGCATCTTGACTGACCCAGCTCATAATAAGAGGCGAATAGCCCATCTCCCAAAGGCAAAGCACATCCATCTTCTCACCAATTTTTGTTTTACCTTACCTGCCCATGTCATGAAGCAACCAGTGGTGTCATTAGGCTTCCGGGGCTTCAGTCCCGGGTGTTTTTGGTCCAGCCCAAACATTTTCATGGTCCCCTCAAAAATAACATTATTATTACTTTTATCAAGGCACTACCGAGGGTAGTGCGAACGGCTCAGTACATCACTGGGGCCAAGCTTCCTGCCATCCAGGACCTCTATACCAGGCGGTGTCAGAGGAAGACCTTAAAAATTGTCAAAGACTCCAGCCACCCTATTCATAGACTGTTCTCTCTGCTACCGCATGGCAAGTGGTACCGGAGCGCCAAGTCTAGGTCCAAGAGGCTTCTAAACAGCTTCTACCCCCAGGCCATAAGACTTTGCATTGCCCCACCTTTCTCTTTACACTACTGCTACTCTCTGTTGTCATCTATGCATAGTCACTTTAATAACTCTACCTATACGTATATACTACCTCAACTAACCGGTGCCCCCGCACATTGACTCTGTATCGATACCCCCCTGTACATAGTCTTGCTTGTTATTTTATATTTTACTTGTTACTTTTATCTCTTATTCTCATCCGTATTTTTTTGGAACTGCATTGTTGGTTAAGGGCTCGTAAAGCAAGCATTTCACTGTAAGGTCTACACCTGTTGTATTCGTGGCATGTGACTAATACAATTTGATTTGATTTGGCTGGACAATAATCAAGATAAGACAAAACATGTGCCTGCAGGACTTGCTATTTGGAGTGTGGTGTCAAGAAAGCTGATCATCTCTTTATTATGGACAGACCTCTCCCCATCTTTACAACCATTGAATCTACACAGAACGAAAATATGAACACAACATGTAAAGTGTTGGTCCCAAGTTTCATGAGCTGAAATAAAAGATCCCAGAAATGTTCCATATACACAAAAAGCTTATTTCTCACAATTTTTGTGCATACATTTGTTAACATCCCTGTTAGTGAGCATGTGTCCTTTGCCAAGATAATCCACCCACCTGACAGGTGTGGCATATCAATAAGCTGATTTAAACAGCATGATCATTACACAGGTGCATCTTGTGCTGGGGACAATAAAAGGCCACTCAAAATGTGCAGTTTTGTCACACAACACAATGCCACAGATGTCTGTGGTGGACAAATGTCAGATGTCTGCGGCGGACAAACATCTGGGCAGTAGGTACGCCGACCTCGGAGAAGAGCGGGGACTGATACCCCAGGGAACACTCAAACGGAGATAGGCCCGTGCAGAGCAGGGAAGGGTGTTGCGGGCGTATTCGACCCACACCATCTGCTGGCTCCAGGAGGTGGGGTTGGCAGAGACCAGGCAGCGCAGAGTAGTTTCAAGATCCTGGTTGGCTCGCTCCGACTGGCCATTGGAACCCAGAGGACAGGCTGGCCGATGACCCAATGAGGGCGCAGAACAACTTCTAGAACCGGGACGAGAACGGAGGCCTCCGGTCGGAGACCATGTCCACGGGCAGTCCATGGATCCGGAAGACGTGCTGCACCATGAGCTGGGCCGTCTCCTTGGCCGAGGGTAGTTTGGGGAGAGGAATGAAGTGAGCGGCCTTGGAAAACCGGTCGACCACAGTCAGGACGGCAGTGTTGCCCTCAGACGGGAGAAGATCCGTGACGAAATCCTGGGATATGTGGGACGGTGAGGGACAGGCAGTGGTTGCAGAAGACCAGCTGGAGCTTGCCGAGGAGTCTTATTCTGAGCACAGACCGTGCAGGCGGAGACAATCGGGGGCCCAATTATCAGGGCCCCCCCAGGGTTCGGCTGGGACCGCTGCGCCTCCTGGACCTGTTTCCCTATACCCCAGTTGAGTGTCGTCACCAGGCACGAGGTGGGAAGGATGGTCTCGGGCTCCGGGGTGGTACCCGTGGGGCTATAGCGGCAAGACAGTGCATCCGGCTTGACATTCTTGGATCCCAGCCAGTACGAGAGGGGGAAGTTGAACCGTGTGAACAGCAGGGCCCATCTGGCTTGCCTGGAGTTGAAGCGCTTGGCGGGGGGAGATACTGCAGGTTCTTGTGGTCGGTTCACACGATGAATGGATGTTCCGCCCCCTCCAGCCAGTGCCTCCATTCACCGCAAGAAGTTCATGATTCCCCACATCGTAGTTATTTTCTGGTTGAGGCGGTGGGAGAAGATGGCACAGAGATGTAGCTTGAGGTCCAGGGCAGAACGCTGGGACAGGACCACCCCCACTCCGACATTCAAAGCATCGGCCTCCACCACGAACTGATGGGAAGGGTCCAGATGAACAAAGATGGGAGCTGTGGTGAAGTGATGTCCCGGAATGCCCGGTCAGCAGCTGGAGACCACATGAACGGAACCTTGGGCGAGGTGAGTGAGGACAGGGGGGGAAGCCAGGGTGCTGTAACCCCGGATTAAGCGGCGATAGAAGTTGGCGAACCCCAGGAAGCATTGCAGCTGTACACTGGAAGTAGGCTGGGGCCAATCCACCACCGCTCTCACCTTCCCGGGATCCATTCACTCCCTGCCGCGATGAAGAAACCCAAAAAAGGAATGGTAGAACAATGGAACTTGCACTTCTCTGCTTCTCGGCCAGGAGGCGTTGGCGTTGGACGTGGCACACATGTTCTTGGGTGGAATGGAAGAAGATGAGGATGTCATCTAGGTAGACAAAGATGAACCGGTTCAACATGTCACGGAGAACATCATTGACCAGAGCCTGGAACACAGCAGGGGCATTGGTAAGGCCAAATGGCATGTCCAGATACTCGTAGTGACCGCTGTCCGTGATGAAGGCGGTCTTCCACTCGTCCCCTTCCCGTATCCTCACCAGGTGGTAGGCGTTCCGTAGATCCAGCTTGGAAAACATGGTGGCCCCCTGGAGCGGCTCGAAGGCCGAGGAGATGAGTGGTAGCAGGTAGCGGTTCTTCAGCATTATGCTGTTGAAACCTCAGTAGTCGATGTATGGGCGCAGGGTCTTGTCCTTCTTCTCCACAAAGAACAACCCTGTGCCGGTAGGAGAAGAAGAAGGACGGATGAATCCTGCAGGAAGGGAGTCCCCAATATAGGTCTCCATCGGCCTTGGTCTCTGGTCTCGACAGAGTGTACAGTCGTGCTAGAGAGAAGGTCAATCGTGCAGGCATAAGGTCAGTGCGGTGGGAGCAAAGTGCCCTGGGCCTTGCTGAACACCTCCCGGAGGTCCTGGTACTCCGCGAGAATGGCTAAGAGGTCCATGGCACCTTCTGAGCCCCCAGGTTGTGCTGACTTCAGGCAATGGGCGTGGCAGAACGGGCTCCAGCCCATGATTGCACCAGTAGACCAGTGAATGAGGGGATTGTGTCGCTGGAGCCAGGAGAATCCCAATACCATGGGAATCTGAGGGGACATGATGAGCAGGAACTGGATAGCCTCGCTGTGGTTCCCTGACACACGCAGGTTTATGGGAGTGGTGTTGTGGGTGACCGTCGGGAGCTGACTCGGAGGCAAGGTGGGATCCCTGGGTGTGCGAGCGAAATCCAATTTTCTCTCCCACTGTCGTTTACGTAATCGCCCATCGATACGGATGGTCAAAGCAATGAGAGAATCGAGCTCCGTAGGTAACTCCCGGGAAGCGAGCTCATCCTTGACCTCCTCCGAGACGCCGTGCAGGAACATATTTTGGTTCCAAGCACGCTCTGCTGCCAACGTGCGGAAATCCACCGCATAATCAACTACACTGCGGAAGTCCTGCCAAAGCTGGATTAGCTTCCGGACAGCCTCTCTTCCAGAGAATGGGGCATCAAAAATCTTCCTCACTTCTCCCACGAACCCCTCCAGACTAGAGCATATGGTCGGCTGTTGTTCCCACACGGCAGTAGCCCAGGTGAAAGTCCTCCCGGACATCAGTGTGATGAGGTAGGCCATCTTGGAGCAATCTGACGGGAAGGAGGAGGGCTGAAGCTCGAAGGAACGTCCGACAGGTGCTCGGCTTGCCATTGAAGTGTACCGGAGGAGGTAAGTGGGTCTCACAAGAAGATGAAGTGACCGATGAGACGGCGCTGCTAGCAGCTGAGTCGCTGAGGAGCTGTGGGGTTATCACCATAGTAGGCGGCCTCCCAGACAACCCGTGGAATTGCTCCAGCAAACTGTCAATCATCCGGTCATGGCATTCAGCAAACTTTTGAACCCCTTCCACAAGGCCACGAAGCAATTCCTCGTGCCTACCTATGGTGGCTCCTTGGGTCGAGATGGCGTTACGCAGCTGGCCCGGGTCTGCTGGGTCAGTCATGGTTTGTACTATCAGGAATCAAGGTAAGACCCAGATGCAGACACGTCAAATTAACAATGGTTTAATAATCCAACAGGGGCAGGCAATAGACAGGTCAAGGCAGGCAGGGGTCAGTAAAGAGGTGGGGCAACAGTAACGGATGGCAGGCAGGCTGTGACAGCTTCAGAATTATTTATTGTGTTTTATTGTGATAAGACACTCAATGGTCAGACTTTTGCAGAACAGTTTATCAAAATATTGTCATTTCATGGAATTATTTAAAAAACACTATTCACATGTATGACGGATGCATATTTCCCATATATTTACAGATAAAATGACACTTAAAATCAAAATGACACAAGACATAAAAAAAAGTCTCTGTAAAAGTCTGACTATAAAACCTAAGAACCTGTGTGTGGAATAATGTGAATGGATGTCCTTTGAAGACTGAGAAAAATTAATTGGTGCACGGGAAACATGTAATTTTGAGAAAATGGCCGATAAAGATAGGCTAACGCAATTAAATTGTACTTTCCATAAATATGACCATTTATGTCACATTAATGAATATCTTATTCACATATCACTTCTAAACTGACAAATAAACATCAAATATACCTTTTACAAATACATTAGCACATTCAATAAATGTGTTTCATGCAATAGAGCATATGCTTTATATACCGGTCTGTTAGGCAAATCTGCTGTTTTGGGCAAATTATCAAATAATTTGCTACATTTTTCACATACAAGGCTTTTGTATGGCAGAACATTAATCAGCTATGCCTGCCCCATATGTAAGGCCCTCTGAGTTGTTGCTGGTGCCGCTTTACTTTCTTGACTGTGTCATGGGACCTGCGCCTACGCTTGGCACACCCCATTGAAGCAGCATCAGCTCTCACAACACGCCTCGCATCCTCCTCTCTGATTGCTTCCAGTGTTACCAAAGTGCTGTCAAGCCACAATTTGTCCATCACATTTGATATAGCAGTGGCTCCCTCATTGAACGTGGCTACTGCCATACTGACTGCTGCATCAATGCAGCTTCTGCCCACAAAGACAGTTTTGGGTGTCAGAGAAAATGTATGGAGTAAAAAGTGCATAATATTGTTTAGGAATGTAGTGAAGTAAAAGTTGTCAAAAATATAAATAGTGAAGTACAGATACCCCCAAAAACTGCTTAAGTAGCACTTTTTTGGTAACTTGCAACTTAACCGTGGCCCTGATATGCAATGTCTCCAAACCCCCTCTGATTTTAAATCTAGCTCTGGTTTCGGTATTTTTCATTTAAATGGACGCAGCCTGTTGTCAAAAATTGATGGGGTTAGGATTTGGGCTAAATCAACAGATGCTGATGTAATTGTGTTTTCTGAAACCTGGCTCAGCAAGTCTGATCTTGATAAGGATATTTGTATAAATGGTTACAATGTGTATCGCACTGATCGAGTTAAGAAAGGTGGGGGTGTGGCTATATATGTAAAGACTAAATTCCTTGTAAGTGTGGCAAAGTCTGAAAATATTTGTAAACAGTTGGAATTTCTTGCTTTGAATATTAAGGTTTCAAAGGTTCTCTCTATACCTGTGATTGGCTGCTTTAGTCCCCCCTCTGCTCTCTGTGATGCATTTTCTTCTCTGATGCACCTTATGTCTAAACTTCTTTACAGTGAAATGATCTTGATTGGTGATCTCAACTGGTGTTGGTTAAAGCCGGTGTCTGATGATTTTAAAATGTTTTGTAATTCTATGAATCTTACCCAGTTGATTAACTCACTCACTTGCCCAAATCTCAAATGTCCAGATCAATCTACCCTGATTGATTTGATATTGACAAATGTTCCACATAAATATTCTGCTGTTGGTGTTTTTTCTAATGATTTAAGTGACCATTGTGCTATTGTTGCTGTTAGAAATATTAAGGTTCTTAATTAATACAAACCCACCCTTTATCCGTAAGAGAAATTTGAAGAGTTTCAATGAGCAGGCTTTCTTTCATGATTTGATTTATTTTGACTGGAGCAAGGTTGAGCTTATTCCTGATGTGGAAACTGCCTGAAAATTCTTTCATGATGTTTTTTTCCGAATAGTAAACAAACATGCACCATTCCGCAGGTTCAGAGTTAAAGGGCGGGATAATCAATGGTTTTCTTCTGAGCTGTCTTGTATTATTCACGAACGTAATCTAGCCTGGGCTAAAGCAAGGAAATCATGTTCTGATGCTGATTGGCTTCTTTTTAGGCAGTTACGAAGCAAGTGTTATTTTCTTCTCAGGAAGGCGAAGTCTGAATATTTTATGTCTGTTACCACTGATAACCTGAATGACCCTAGAAAGTTTTGGAAGGCTATTAAGTCTATGTGTAACGCTCATCTAATGCCTCCTTCTCGGACGAAGAGGAGGAGTAAGGGTCGGACCAAAATGCAGCGTAGGTTGAATCCATAATGATTTATTATAACAAGACGAAACACGATGAACACTTGAATAAACTCAAAACAACATAGACAGACCTGAACATGTGAACTTACAAAAACACGAAGAACGCACGAACAGGAACAGACTACATACACGAACGAAAATGAAACAGTCCCGTGTGGTGCGACATACACAGACACGGAAGACAATCACCCAAAAACAAACAGTGAGAACAGCCTACCTTAATATGGTTCTCAATCAGAGGAAACGTCAAACACCTGCCTCTAATTGAGAACCATATCAGGCAACACATTAAACCCAACATAGAAACACAACACATAGACTGCCCACCCCAACTCACGCCCTGACCAACTAAACACAAACAAAAACAATGGAAAACAGGTCAGGAACGTGACACTATGTCTGGAAACAGTAATGTTAATGAATTACCGTTGTGTGTATTGAAGGACTTTGACGCTGTGTATGACAAAACTGAAATGCTGAATTGTTTCAATGAGCACTTTGTATCATCTGGTAGGCTATTTGATTCAGTGTCTTCTGTCTCTGTACAACGCTGTGTGGATGAACCAGCGAGAGCTGGTCAAACTTTTAGCTTTTTCCATTCTCAGTGCAGGAGGTACATAAAGCCCTGAAATCCTTAGATCAGAAAAAGCCTGCAGGTCCGGATTTTCTTGATCCCTGCTTTTTAAATCTGGCAGCTGATTTTATAGCTGAACCACTTACATATCTGTTCAATCTAACCCTGGAATGTAATGAAATTCCAAGGATCTGGAAATCAGCATTTGTCCTACTACTTTTAAAAGGGGGACATCCAACTCTTTTAAATAATTATAGGCCAATCTCAAAGCTGTCACCCCTGATAAAAATACTTGAAACCCTTGTGAGTGAACAGCTAAAAGAGTTTTTATATACTAACTCTATTTTATCAACCAATCGGACTTCAGGAAGAAGCATAGCACAATTACAGCAGCCATGAAGGTTTTAAATGATATCACTGAAGCCCTTGACAAAAAACAGCACTGTGTCTCACTTTTTATTGATCTCTCTAAGGCTTTTGATACAGTTGATCATGCTATACTGAGGCAGAGATTGTCGAGTGTAGGTATTTCGGAGCATGCAGTTGCATGGTTTGCTAACTAATTGTCTGATAGAACTCAGTGCACTCAATTTGATGGGCTCATATCTGTTAAATTGTCTGTCTGTAATGGTGTGCACCATGGCTCTGTACTTGGTCCCCTCTTATTCACTATTTATATAAATAATTTAGACAAAAATGTGCAAAATGCGCAACTTCACTTTTATGCTGATGATACTGTTATTTATTGTTGTGCCTCGTCTCTCACAAAAGCTTTCCAGAACTTGCAAACTGCTTTTTATACTGTTCAACATACCTTGTGTCAATTGAAGCTGATCCTCAATACTGACAAAACTAAACTAATGGTGTTTTCTAAAGCAAGAAATAGACCTCTGAACCTTTCACCTATTACTACCTGTCAGGGCAATGAGATTGAGACTGTAACCTCATATAAATATCTTGGAATTTTAATTGATGACAGCCTCTCTTTTAAATTGCATATTCAACAACTTACAAAAAAATGTAAGCTGAAGTTTAGATATTATTTTAGGAATAAGGCCTGTTTTTATTTTGAAGCGAGAAGGAGGCTAGTATCAGCTACAGTCGTGGCCAAATGTTTTGAGAATGACACAAATATTAATTTCCACAAAGTTTGCTGCTTCAGTGTCATTAGATATTTTTGTCAGATGTTACTATGGAATACTGAAGTGTAATTACAAGCATTTTCTAACTGTCAAAGGCTTTTTGATGTTGATGTTGAGAGTTGATGCAAAGAGTCAATATTTGTGGTGTTGACCTTTCTTTTTCAAGACTTCTGCAATCCGCCCTGGCATGCTGTCAATGAACTTCTGGGCCACATCCTGACTAATGGAAGCCAATTCTTGCATAATCAATGCTTGGAGTTTGTCAGAATTTGTGGGTTTTTGTTTGTCCACCCGCATTTTGAGGATTGACCACAAGTTCTCAATGGCATTAAAGTCTGGGGAGTTTCCTGGCCATGGACCCAAAATGTCGATGTTTTGTTCCCCGAGCCACTTAATTATCACTTTTGCCTTATGGCAAGGTGCTCCATTATGATGGAAAAGGCATTGTTCGTCACCAAACTGTTCCTGGATGGTTGGGAGAAGTTGCTCTCAGAGGATGTGTTGGTACCATTCTTAATTCATGGCTGTGTTCTTAGGCAAAATTGTGAGTGAGCCCACTACCTTGGCTGAGAAGCAACCCCACACATGAATGGTCTCAGGATACTTTACTGTTGGCATGACACAGGACTGATGGTAGCGCTGACCTTGTCTTCTCCGGACAAGCTTTTTTTCCAGATGCCCCAAACAATCGGGAAGGGGATTCATCAGAGAAAATGACTTTACCCCAGTCCTCAGCAGTCCAATCCCTGTACCCTTTGCAGAATATCAGTTAGTTCCTGATGTTTTTCCTGGAGAGAAGTGACTTATTTGCTGCCCTTCCTGACACCAAGCCATCCACCAAAAGTCTTTGCCTCACTGTGCGTGCAGATGCACAAACACCTGCCGCTATTCCTGAGCAAGCTCTGTACTGGTGGTGCCCCGATCCCGCAGCTGAATCAACTTTAGGAGACGGTCCTGGTGCTTGCTGGACTTTCTTGGGCACCCTGAAGCCTTCTTCACAACAATTGAACCTCTCTCCTTGAAGTTCTTGATGATCCGATAAATGGTTGATTTAGGTGCAATCTTACTGGCAGCAATATCCTTGCCTGTGAAGCCCTTTTTGAGCAAAGCAATGATGACGGCACGTGTTTCCTTGCAGGTAGCCATGGTCGACAGAGGAAGAACAATGATTCCAAGCACCACCCTCCTTTTGAAGCTTCCAGTCTGTTATTCGAACTCAATCAGCATGACAGTGTGATCTCCAGCCTTTTCCTCGTCAACACTCACACCTGTGTTAACGAGGGAATCACTGACATGATGTCAGCTGGTCCTTTTGTGGCGGGGCTCAAATGCAGTGGAAATGTTTTTGTGGGATTCAGTTCATTTGCATGGCAAATAGGGACTTTGCAATTAATTGCAATTCATCTGATCACTCTTCATAACATTCTGGAGTATATGCAAATTGCCATCATACAAACTGAGGCAGCAGACTTCGTGAACATTTATATTTGTGTCATTCTCAAAACTTTTGGCCACGACTGTACATTTATGCCTTTACTAGACTATGGGGATATTTTATATATGAATGCTTCCGCTCAGTGTGTGAGATCAATTGACACCCTTTACCATGGAGAATTGACATTTAGTGTTAACTGCAAAAGCCTTACGCAACACTGCACTTTATATACCAGGGTTGGCTGGCCTTCTCTAATCACTCGTAGGCTCAGTCACTGGTATACTTTTATTTACAAAGCCATTTGGGGTTTACTACCATTTTATTTGGGCATTTTTATTGTTCATAAATGTGGTGGGTTTGCAGGACTCCTTGTTCGCAAGACTTTATCCAGTTAACTGTTCCAATTGTCCGAATTGAATTTGGTAAAAGAGCTTTTATGTACTCTGCGCTATCGGCTTGGAACGCCTTACAAAATACTTGTAAACTGGAAGAACTTGTCCCGATTGGTGTTTTTAAATTACTGATGATGGATTTTGAGTCTGATTCCCTGACTTGTCAATGTTATTTTTTTGCTGTCTAATGATTTTGTTATACTCTTGTGAATTCTATGGTTTTTACTATATTACTTGTAGTTTTTCATGTTGTCTGTCTGTAATTGTCACGCCCTGACCTTAGAGTTCCTTATTATTTTCTATGTTTGGTTAGGTCAGGGTGTGACTCGGGTGGGAAAGTGTATGTTTTCTATTTTTTTGTTTTTGGCCGTGTGTGTTTCCCAATCAGAGGCAGCTGTCTATCGTTGTCTCTGATTGGGGATCATACGTAAGTTGTCATTTTCCTTTTGGGTTTTGTGGGATCTTGTTTTCTGTCTGACAGAACTGTGCGCTTTCACGTTTGTTATTTTGTTTGAGTGTTTTTGAAATAAAGGAATCATGAACACTTTCCACGCTGCGCTTTGGTCCACTCTTCCTTCTACAAACGAGAGCCGTAATTGTATAATGACTTGGTGCTGCCTATCTTGCCCAGGATTCTCTTGAAAAGAGATTTCAAATCTCAACGAGCACTTCCTGGTTAAATAAAGGCTTAATAAAAAAAGTACTTTATACCACTGACAGTAGGCTACAGCGCTATGATACTGTACTGTATGCCTATGAGACAGTCTCATTATATAGTTACATTTTCCTATCACACTTTTTATTCACTTTGAATACATTTGCTGAAGCAAGGAAATAAATATTATTTATACACAGCAAGTCACCAGACAATAATGGGCTACTTTCCCTTTTTATTTATCTGATATTAATTACGTGATATACACTGAGAAGCACATAAGCAAGAAAGGAATCCCTAGGACTTTGACTTGGTTATGCAGCTCTAAAGAAAATAAGCAATCAATCAATCAACCAAATGTATTTATAAAGCCCTTTTTACATCAGCAGATGTCACAAAGTGCTATACAGAATGTCAGGGCACAAGGCGAGACCCAGATGCAGACACAGGAGGCAGATGGTAGAGTCTTTGTAGTTTATTTATAATCCAAAAGGAGTAGGCAAAAGAATGGTTGTGGACAGGCAAAAGGTCAAAACCAGATTCTGAGTCCAAGAGGTAAAGAGTGGCAGGCTCGATGTCAGGGCAGGCAGAAGGGTCGGGCAGGCGGGTACAGAGTCCAGAAAAAACAGGCAAGGGTCAAAACCAGGAAGACTAGAAAAAATAAAAATAAAACAGGAGCACGGGAAAACACGCTGGTTGACTTGAAAACATACAAGACGAACTGGCATAGAGAGACAGGAAACACTGGGATAAATACACTGGGGAAAATAAGCGACACCTGGAGGAGGTGGAGACAATCACAAGAACAGGTGAAACAGATCAGGGCGTGACACAGAAACCCAGCCAAAAACCTCAAACAGCAAGCAATGCAGAAGCACTGTGGCTAGCAAAAGCTCTCTAGGGAGGCAGGAACCTAGGAAGAAACTGAGAAAGGAACCAGGCTGTGAGGGGTGGCCAGTCTTCTTTTGGCTGTGCCGGGTGTAGATTATAAGAGTACATGGCCATTTAAGGCCAGATTGTTCTTCAAGATGTTCAAACGTTCATAGATGACCAGCAGGGTCAAATAATAATAATGGGTTGTAGAGGGTACAACAGGTCAGTACCTCAGGAGTAAATGTCAGTTGGCTTTTCATAGCCGAGCATTCAGAGGTCGAGACAGAAGGTGCGGTAGAGAGAATCAAAAACAGCAGGTCCGGGACAAGGTAGCACGCCCGGTGAACAGGTCAGGGTTCCCTAGCTGCAGGCAGAACTGTTGATACTGGAGCAGCAGCACGATCAGGTGGACTGGGGACAGCCAGGAGTCATCAGGCCATGTAGTCCTACGGTATGATTCTAAGGCTCAGGTCCTCTGGGAGGGGCGAGAGAGAGGGAATTAGAGGGAGCATACTTAAATTCACACAGGACACCAGATAAGACAGGAGAATTACACCACATGGACTATTGTAGCATAGATAGTGGAGGCTGAGACAGGGGTGGGTCTGGGGACACTCTGGCCACGTCCGGCAATACCCCCGGACAGGGCCAACCAGGCAGGATATAACCCCACCCACGTTGCCAAAGCACAGTCCCCACACCACTAGAGGGATATCAACAGACCACCAACTTACTACCCTGACACAAAGATCTCCTCCACCGCAAAACCAGACAGGAATATCAAGTCTGACTCGACCCACTCAAGTAACGCATGGAAGAGCACTAGTAAGCCAGTGACTCAGCCCCCGTAATAGGGTCAGAGGCAAAGAATCACAGTGGAGAGAGGGGAGCCAGCCAGGCAGAGACAGCAAGGGCGGTTCGTCGCTCCAGTGCCTTGCCGTTCGCCTTGGCAACTCTGGGCCAGACAACACTCAATCATAGGACCTACTGACGAGATGAGTCTTCAGTAATGACTTAATGAAAGTTGAGACTGAGTCTGTGTCTCTTACATCGATAGGCAGGCCATTCCATGAAAATGGAGCTCTATAGGAGAAAGCCCTGCCTCCAGCTGTTTGCTTAAACATTCTAGGGACAATGAAGAGGCCTGCGTCTTGTGACCGTAGCGTACATGTAGGTATGTACAGCAGGACCAAATCGGAGATACAGGTAGGAGCAAGCCCATGTAATGCTTTGTACTGTAGCTTAGCAGTTAAACCTTGAAATCAGGCCTTAACCGGAAGCCAATTTTTAAACCTTTTTTTATTTAACCTTTATTTAACCAGGAAGGGCTCATTGAGATTTGAAATCTCTTTTTCAAGAGCGTCCTGGCCAAGATAGGCAGCACCAAATCATTACACAATTACTGACAGACAACATGAAAAACTACAAGTAATCTAGTAAAAACCATAGAATTCACAAGAGTATAACAAAATCATTAAACAGCAAATTAAAAACATTGACAGGTCAGGGAATCAGTCTCAAAATCCTTCATCAGGGATTTAAAAACACCAATCGGGACAAGTTCTTCCAGTTTAAAAGTATCTTGTAAGGTGTTCAGAAAACACAATTACATCAGCATCTGTTGATTTAGCCCAAATCCTAACCCCATCAATTTTTGACAACAGGCTGCGTCCATTTAAATGAAAAATACCAAATCCAGATGTAGATTTAAAATCAGAGGGGGTTTGGAGACAATGCATATCAGGGCCAGGGTTAGGTTGCACGTTACCTGATATCAACATCAGAAGAATAACTAGGCACCTCTGTTTAATAACCTTGCACAACTTCTCTATTTTAAGATTCTACAAGTGAGTTTCCAGACCATACACAACAGTCATTTAAAGCCATTAGACTTTGTTAGTGCACAAGTTTGTACTGTTCACATCATACCACAAATGCATCAGCCCTTGGACGAGTGGACCGAGTGAAAAAGAGCGAGTTCCTGCAGACAAAATGTCTAATGGACGGGAGAGCACATTGTCAGATGTACTCACCCAGCGACAATGTTCGTTTTCTCCAGAGTTCAGTAAAGTCAGGGCACAAAGAAAAACCACAAAAATTGTCATTTTCTCTGAGAGATGTAAGAAATAGAATCAAAGGAAAGATAAGGGGAGAGAAGGACCGGGTGTATGTATGAGTCTGTATGTGAGTGTGTGCGCATGTGATTAGATTGGGTGTTGGGGTCGATTGAGAGAACTGGTTGGGGATCGTTGAGCTGCCTCTGACAGCCAGGCGGAGAGCGAAGAGGAGCAGCTTGGACGAGACACTCCGTGGAGGGAAAGCTGAAGGAAGAACTCAGGCCAACCAGAGATAGGGTTACTTTGGTAAACTTCAAGTAAAGAAGTGCAAATAGATAGATTTAAAAAAAATCCGAGTTGAGGGAAACCCGTGATCTTTACACCAGCAAAACAAAATAGTTTGCACTACACAACAAGGAAATTGTGGATTTACTCAACCATAAATTAATAGGTTATTAGTAGGTTAAAATCTACTAGACTTGACATGCTGCTATCTTGGATTTTGCAATCATGCGACAGCAAGGCTCAGCTGTGGAATGTCAACAGCTGCTGTCTGGATGATCGCTGCTAGCTCTCATCTTCATCTCAACTAATTTGCACCTCGACGTGCTGCTGCCAGCTACCTCATTTTACTCCTCAACCTGTACTGCCACTGGCTGCCTTGATCAGTAGATCAAGCAATTTTTTTTCTTTCATTCACTGCTTTTCTCACATTGGCTAACTGAGTTTGCTTATTTTGATTCACATACTGTGGGTATATTCTTCAAGATTTTTCATTTTGTCTCTCTTTACGGGAATTCTTCACAGGAGATATTTTCAAACAAGGAAGTGCATTTTAACCAATCAGGTTGCCGGAAAGGGCCTTTAAATGCCAGTAACCAATCAGATGTCAGGGAATTACTAATCTTTCAGCACAAAGCACTACGTCTACAAATAGCCATGTATGGACTAGCTAACGATATGCTCTGGAAAACAAGCTTTGAATTAAATATGATTCAACATGGAGAGTTTTAAAAATAGAGGTTGAAGTTGCTATGCTATCAAGAACAAAATGTATGACAGGTGTAGCTGACAGAGCTGGGATAAAATTATACAAATCAAGTATTTATATACATTATTGACGACTTATTTGTACATTTTATGAATATAGGGAAGTTATTTTTGCAAAATATCCCAAAATCAAAAAAATTGACAGATGGAAGCAAAAGCAACATTTTTGCATGTGGTGTCTGGCCTTAAAATAAATCTTTACATCAAATGGTTTTATATTGAATAAGCCATCTGATTCGATGAAAGATGGAGTTGAATGTGTGTTTCTGCCCATAGTTTAATTTAAAGTACTCCAAAGTTTTTTTCCCATCATTCTTTATATCATTGATCTTGGCTTCATAATACAGTTGCTTCTTCTTTTTGTAGAGCCAGTCAGATGTGTAGCCAGACTTATTAGCCACTCCTTTTGCCCCATCTCTTTCAACCGTACAGTTGTTCAATTCCTCCTCAATCTATGGAGCCTTAACAATTCTGACACAATTTCTTTACAGGTGCATGTTTATCAATAATTGGAAAAAGCAATTTCATGAATTCATCAAGTGCAGCGTCTAGATGCTCCTTATTAATCACATCAGACCCAAAAATATTTGAAACATCATCAACATAAGAGTCACAGCAAAATCTTTTTATACTCTATTTTAGGCCCAGATATATCCACTATATTGTGATCACTGCATCCAATGGATACAGCTTTATAACAAAGATCTACAGTATTAGTAAAAATGTGATCAATATATGTGTATGATCTTGTTCCTGTAGTGTTTGCAAACACCCTGGTAGGTTGATTAATAGCCTGAACCAGATTACAGGTACTGGTTACAGTGAGATGCTGTCAAGGTGTGGGTGTAGCTAGTGCATTGGAAGTCAGGCGCAGGAAAGCATAGATGAGTGGACAAGGCACTTTACTGAGGCAATATATGAATAGAACGCAACCGCGTCACAAAAACAAATGTCCTCAGAACAAGTGAGGCAGCACCAAGTACAAAAATAACAAGGTACAATGTACAGGCTGTCAAAAAGCGCGGGTGTAAAATATAACCCGGCGCAAACCAGCCGGAAGAGTGGCAACCTGACAATTACACACACAGACATGGGGGGAACATAGGGTTAAATACACGACATGTAATGAGGGAATGAATACCAGGTGTGTGGGAAAACAAGACAAAACAAATGGAAAATGAAAGGTGGATCGGCGATGGCTAGAAGACCGGTGACGTCGACCGCCAAACGCTGCCCGCCGCCCGCACCAGGAGAGGGACCGACTTCGGCGAAAGTCGTGACAGATGCTTCCTCTTGAGAGGACAGCTTTATGAGAATCAGTCAATATTCAGGTCCCAAAGAAAGAATAACTCTCTGTTTACATCACATACATTATCAAGCTTTTCACACACATTATTTAGATACTGACTGTTAGCACTTGGTGGCCTATAGCGACACCCCAAATAATAGGCTTTAGATGAGGCAGGTGAACCTGGAACCACAGCGCTTCAATAACACTTGACATGAGATCTTCTCTAAGCATTACAGGGATATGGCTATGAATATCTATAGCAACACCTCTCCTATAAGCAGTCCTGTCTCTTTCATAGATGGTATATCCTTATATTGCTACTGCTGTATCATCAACGGAAATATCCAAGTGAGTATCAGAAATGGCTAATTAGTTATTGATTTCCTAAACCTTATTGCTAAGGCTACATATATTATTATGGGCTATTTTCAGCCATTTTCTGTGTAGCTTCTCAGAGATAGACATACAGTAATATGGAATAGAACAAACAAAGCAAGAAAAAAACATTCAGCAGGTCATTAATCAGTTGGTGTGTGTAAGTGTGTGTGAGTGTGCTGCGGGGTTGAAGCTACGAACCCATAGGCTTGGCTTGCTCATCCCTTCCAGGCTTTTGGGCGGGAGGGTGGACAATGAGCCTGGCATAGCGGATGTAAGCAATGTCCCCATGCGCTCTGGCAGTTTCATTGCCGGGAGAAGTTATTTTCTCTTCTGGCACACAGCTTCAGGATAGTCCTTGTTGAGGAAAATGTACGTTCCTTTCAAGTTCTTTGCTTTTTCCAGAACAGCTACCTTGTTCTTGAACCTCAGGAACTTGACCACTATTGGCCTGGGCATGTCACCTGGGCCGGTGGTTGGTTTTCCAGTCCTGTGGACACGTTCCACCTCAATCTTCCTGTGGTCTGTCTTTAGTTTTTCCGAGATCATTTCCCTAATTTTGTCC